>NC_050571.1:13755168-13875168 GCF_013265735.2 Oncorhynchus mykiss
CCAGGCTATGAGGGGTGGCCAGTCCTCTTCTGGCTGTGCCGGGTGGAGATTATAACAGAACATGGCCAAGATGTTCAAATGTTCATTGATGACCAGGCAGGGTCAGATAATAATAATCACAGTGGTTGTAGAGGTTGCAACAGGTCAGCACCTCAGGAGTAAATGTCAGTTGGCTTTTCATAGCCGATCATTCAGAGAATTACAGAGAGTTTAAAACAACAGGTCTGGGACAAGGTAGAAAGTCCGGTGAACAGGACAGGGTTCCATAGCCGCAGGCAGAACAGCTGAAACTGGAGCAGCATCACGACCAGGTGGACTTGGGACAGAAAGGAGTCATCAGGCCAGTTAGTCCAGTGGCATGGTCCTAGGGCTCAGATCCTTAGAGAGTAAGAGAGAGAGTAAGAGAGAGAGAGAGAGAGAGAGAGAGAGAGAGAGAGAGAAATAGAGAGAAATAGAGAGAAATAGAGAGAACTAGAGAGAGCATACTTAAATTCACACAGGACACCGGTTAAGACAGGAGAAATACTCCAGATATAACAAACTGACCCTAGCCCCCCAACACATAAACTATTGCAGCATAAATACTGGAGGCTGAGACAGGAGGGGTCAGGAGACCCTGTGGCCCCATCCGACGATACCCCCGGACAGGGCCAAACAGGCAGGATATAACGCCAGCCATTTTGCCAAAGCACATCCCCCACATCACTAGAGGGATATCTTCAACCACCAACTTACTATCCTGAGACAAGGCCGAGTATAGCCCGCAAAGATCTCCCCCACGGCACGAACCTGTGGAGGGGCGCCAACCTGGACAGGAAGATCAACGAGCCATTTCACACTGGTTACACTTATCCAGACAAACAGACAGATGGACAGTCCAACCCAAGCTCCAACTGTGTGATGTGCTTATGTGATTGATAATGGGGTAGTAATAACATAGGTCATTGAGTATTCAGATAGGGAGGTGTTCTTCATGCTTGGTATTGCAGTGTATTCTGACTTTTTTCTCAGGCTAGTGCTGTTATTAAGGGGTTTTCCTTTGTTGGTCTTCCTTATACTGGCAAACAGTGTTGGTATTTGACAAGATTGGTGTCAAGGCCTTTGGAAAATATTGTCCAGCATGCTGCTGCCCTCTCTCTCTCTCTCTCTCTCTCTCTCTCTCTCTCTCTCTCTTTCTCTCTCTCTCCCTCTCTCTCGCTTTCTCTCTCTCTCTCTCTCTCTCTCTCTCTCTCTCTCTCTCTCTCTCTCCCTCTCTCCCTCTCCCTCTCTCTCCCTCTCTCTCCCGCTTTCTCTCTCTCTCTCTCTCTCTCTCTCTCTCTCTCTCTCTCTCTCTCTCTCTCCCTCTCCCTCTCTCTCTCTCCCTCTCCCTCTCTCCCCCTCTCTCTCTCTCCCTCTCTCTCTCCCTCTCCCTCTCCCTCTCTCTCTCTCTCTCTCTCTCTCTCTCTCTCTCTCTCTCTCTCTCTCCCTCTCCCTCTCCCTCTCTCTCTCTCTCTCTCTCTCTTTCCCTCTCTCTCTCTCTCTCTCTCTCTCTCTCTCTCTCTCCCTCTCCCTCTCTCCCCCTCTCCCTCCTTTAATTAGTTCACTTCCCTTCCTCTATCAAGGGTGAGTCCCAGCAAAGACAAGCAGTTGGTTGACTTGGCAGGCTCTCTCTCTCTCCATCTCTTTCCCTCTATCTCTTTAATCCCTACCTCCCTTTCGCTCTTGCTCTCTCTTTCTCTTTCCTTGAAAATATATATATTTTTAAATGTTATCACTCTCTTTATTTCCCTCCCTATTTTTCACAGTTAGCTCGTTGGATCACATTATCTCCCCACTTGGTCCATGTTTCCTGCCTGGGCCAGCTATAGGTCATGGACTGGGGCAGGATTCTCTTTGTTTGGTGGAAGACTGCATTTCAACAAATCCTTTTTCGGTGACTATTCATAAACACACACACACACTGGTGGGAGTGCCCTGCAGCTGTGAGGAGTGAGTGAGGAAGTGTGTGTATCTTGTAGGAGGTGTATAATTAACAAATAGTGTCTTTGTGTTTCACTGTTGAGGACCACTGGTTCAGGAACTAAATCTGTTTCACTGCTGAGGCCCCCTGGTTCAGGAACTCAATCTGCTTCACTGCTGAGATGCCCTGGTTCAGGAACTAAATCTGTTTCACTGCTGAGGCCCCCTGGTTCAGAAACTCAATCTGTTTCACTGCTGAGATGCCCTAGTTCAGGAACTAAATCGGTTTCACTGCTGAGGCCCCCTGGTTCAGGAACTCAATCTGCTTCACTGCTGAGATGCCCTGGTTCAGGAACTAAATCTGTTTCACTGCTGAGGCCCCCTGGTTCAGGAACTCAATCTGTTTCACTGCTGAGATGCCCTGGTTCAGGAACTAAATCTGTTTCACTGCTGAGGCCCCCTGGTTCAGGAACTCAATCTGTTTCACTGCTGAGATGCCCTGGTTCAGGAACGTAATCTGTTTCACTGCTGAGGTGCCCTGGTTCAGGAACTCAATCTGTTTCACTGCTGAGATGCCCTGGTTCAGGAACTCAATCTGTTTCACTGCTGAGATGCCCTGGTTCAGGAACTCAATCTGTTTCCCTGCTGAGTCCCCCTGGTTCAGGAACTCAATGTGTTTCACTGCTGAGGTGCCCTGGTTCAGGAACTCAATCTGTTTCACTGCTGAGATGCCCTGGTTCAGGAACTCAATTGGTTTCACTGCTGAGGTGCCCTGGTTCAGGAACTCAATTGGTTTCACTGCTGAGATGCCCTGGTTCAGGAACTTAATCTGTTTCACTGCTGAGGTGCCCTCGTTCAGGAACTAAATCTGTTCATGTTTGACCCAGTGGGTTTAACACTGGGTCGTCTGACTTTATCTGCATCTCAGAAAGCATGTTAACATGTCTGCTATGTGTGTGACTAAATGCTGGTGTGTATTTTATATGTATTTTTTTATTTTATTTCACCTTTATTTAACCAGGTAGGCCAGTTGAGAACAAGTTCTCATTTACAACTGCGACCTGGCCAAGATAAAGCAAAGCAGTGTGACAAAAACAACAACACAGAGTTACACATAAACAAACATACAGTCAATAACACAATATACAAATCTATGTACATTGTGTGCAAATGTAGAAGAGTAGCGAGGGAAGGCAATAAATAGGCCATAGAGACAAAATAATTACAATTTAGCAATAACACTGGAGTGATAGATGTGCAGATGATGATGTGCAAGTAGAGATACTGGGGTGCAAAAGAGCAAGAGGATAAGTAACAATATGGGGATGAGGTAGTTGGGTGTGCTATTTACAGACTGACTGTGTACAGGTACATTGATCGGTAAGCTGCTCTGACAGCTGATGCTTAAAGTTAGAGAGGGAGATATAAGACTCCAGATTGATTTTTGCAATTCATTCCAGTCATTGGCAGCAGAGAACTGGAAGGAAAGGCGGCCAAAGGAAGTGTTGGCTTTGTGGATGACCAGTGAAATATAACTGTGCGTGCTACGGGTGGGTGTTGCTATGGTGACCAGTGAGATATACCTTCTGGAGCGTGTGCTATGGGTGGATGTTGCTATGGTAACCAGTGAGCTGAGATAAGGCAGTGCTTTACCTAGCAAAGAGTTATAGATGACCTGTAGCCAGTGGGTTTGGCAACAAATATGTAGTGAGGGCCAGCCAACAAGAGCATACAGGTCGCAGTGGTGGGTAATATATGCGGCTTTGGTGACAAAACGGATGGCACTGTGATAGACTACATCCAGTTTGCTGAGTAGAGTGTTGGAGGCTATTTTGTAAATGACATCGCCGAAGTCAAGGATCGGTAGGATGGTCAGTTTTACGAGGGTATGTTTGGCAGCATGAGTGAAGGAGGCTTTGTTGCGAAATAGGAAGCCGATTCTAAATTTAATTTGGGATTGGAGATGCTTAATGTGGGTCTGGAAGGAGAGTTTACAGTCTAACCAGACACCTAGGTATTTGTAGTTGTCCACATATTCTAGGTCAGAACCGTCCAGAGAAGTGATGCTAGTCGGGCGGGAGGGTGCGGGCAGAAATCAGTTGAAGAGCATGCACTTAGTTTTACTGGCATTTAAAAGCAGTTGCAGGCCTTGGAAGGAATGTTGTATGGCATTGACGCTCGTTTGGAGGTTAGTTAACACAGTGTTCAAAGAAAGGCCAGATGCATACAGAATGGTGTCGTCTGCGTAGAGGTGGATCAGAGAATCACCAGCAGCAAGTGCGACATCATTGATATATACAGAGAAAACAGTCGGCCCTAGAATTGAACCCTGTGGCACCCCCATAGAGACTGCCAGAGGTCCAGACAACAGGCCCTCCGATTTGACACACTGAACTCTATCTGAGGAGTAGTTGGTGAACCAGGCGAGGCAGCCATTTGAGAAGCCAAGGCTATTGAGTCTGCCGATAAGAATACAGTGATTGAGTCGAAAGCCTTGGCCAGGTCGATGAAGATGGCTGCACAGTACTGTCTTTTATCGATGGCGGTTATGATATTGTTTATGACGTTGAGCATGGCTGAGGTGTACCCATGACCAGCTTGGAAACCAGATTGCATAGTGGAGAAGGTACGTTGGGATTCGAAATGATCTGTTTGTTAACTTGGCTTTCGAAGATTCTAGAAAGGCAGGGCAGGATGGATATAGGTCTATAACAGTTTGGGTCAGGAGTGTCTCCCCTTTGAAGAGGGGGATGACCGCGGCAGCTTTCCAATCTTTCGGGATCTCAGACGATACGAAAGAGAGGTTGAATAGGCCAATAATAGTGGTTGCAATAATTTCTCTTTCATTTTAGAAAGAGAGGGTCCAGATTGTCTAGCCCAGCTGATTTGTAGGGATCCAGATTTTGCCGCTCTTTCAGAACATCAGCTGTCTGGATTTGGGTGAAGGAGAAGGAGGGGCTTGTGCAAGTTGCTGCAGGGGGTGCTGAGATGTTTGCCCAGGGTAGGGGTAGGGGTAGCCAGGTGGAAAGCATGGCCAGCCAATAGAAAAATGCTTATTGAAATGATCAATTAGCTTAGATTTATTGGTGGTGACAATGTTTCCTATCCTCAGTGCAGTGGGCAGCTGGGAGGAAGTACTCTTATTCTCCATGGACTTTACAGTGTCCCAAAACATTTTGTAATTAGTGCTACAGGATGTAAATTTCTGTTTGAAAAAGCTAGTCCTTGCTTTCCGAACTGACTGAGTATATTGGTTATTGGGCTATTCGATGCTAATGCAGAACGTCACAGGATGTTTTTTTACTGGTCAAGGGCAGTCAAGTCTGGGGTGAACCAATGATTATATCTGCTCTCAGTTCTACATTTTGTGAATGGGGCATGCTTATTTAAGATGGTGAGGAAAGCACTTTTAAAGAGCAACCAGGAATCTTCTACTGACGACCAGGAATCTTCTACATGTTTAGTCATACCCATACGGTCTGACCCATAGGACTCTGTTCAGAAGTAGTGGACTATGTTTTACCAGAACCCTTAGGACTCTGTTCAGAAGTAGTGGACTAGATAAAGGATATTTTGCCATTTGGGACACAGAGCGAGTAATCATGATATAACTAAGAAATACGGCGGGGGATGTGTGGTATATGGCCAATATACCACGGCTAAGGGCTGTTCTTAGGACACAGTACTTAGTCGTGGTATATTGGTCATATACCACAAACCCCTGAGGTGCCTTATTGCTATTATAACTGTTTACCAATGTAATAAGAGCAGTAAAAATAAATGTTTAGTCATACCCATGGCATACGGTCTGATATATCACGGCTGTCAGCCAATCAGCATTCAGGGATCGAACCAACCATTCTTCTTTGGATACTGTGTTAACCTTTCTGATCTCCCCATCCCGGATCCGGGTTCGTGAATACAGACTCAAGCTCATTACCATAACGCAACGTTAACTATTCATGAAAATCGCAAATGAAATGAAATAAATATGCTAGCTCTCAAGCTTAGCCTTTTGTTAACAACACTGTCATCTCAGATTTTCAAAATATGCTTCTCAACCATTGCAAAACAAGCATTTGTGTAACAGTATTGATGGCTAACGTAGCATTTAGCATTAGCATTCAGCTGGCAACATTTACACAAAAAAACAGAAAAGCATTCAAAAAAATCATTTACCTTTGAAGAACTTCAGATGTTTTCAATGAGGAGACTCTCAGATAGCAAATGTTCAGTTTTTCCTGAAAGATTATTTGTTTAGGACAAATCGCTCCGTTTTCTGCGTCACGTTTAGCTATGAAAAAAAAACCTGTATCCAGGATTGTGTAAATCTATCAGCAAGCTCATTAGCATAACACAACGTTAACTATTTATGAAAATCGCAAATGAAATGAAATAAATATGCCATCTCTCAAGCTTAGCCTTTTGTAAACAACACTGTCATCTCAGATTTTCAAAATATGCTTCTCAACCATAGGAAAACAATAATTTGTGTAAAAGTAGCTAGCTAGAGTTAGCATTTCGCGTTAGCATTTAGCGTTAGCATTAGCGTTAGCATCCAGCACGCAACATTAACAAAAACATAAAAGCCTTCAAATAAAATCATTTACCTTTGAAGAACTTCTGATGTTTTCAATGAGGATACTCTCAGTTAGATAGCAG
This sequence comes from Oncorhynchus mykiss, assembly GCF_013265735.2. Classification (NCBI taxonomy): domain Eukaryota; kingdom Metazoa; phylum Chordata; class Actinopteri; order Salmoniformes; family Salmonidae; genus Oncorhynchus; species Oncorhynchus mykiss. Next base: position 13,761,769 of record NC_050571.1, read on the forward strand.
ATGCTCAGTTTTTCCAAAAAGATTCCTTGTGTATTAGAAATAGCTCCGTTTTATACATCACATTTGGCTACCAAAAAAAATCCATAAATTCAGTCCTCAAAACGCAAACTTTTTTCCAAATTAACTCCATAATATCGACTGAAAACATGGCAAACGTTGTTTAGAATCAATCATCAAGGTGTTTTTCACATATCTCTTCATTGATACATCGTTCTTGGACACATGCTTTCTCCCCTGAATCAAATGGTAAAGTAGAAGCAGCTGGCAATTGCGCACCGAATTCGACGCAGGACACCAGGCGGACACTTGGAAAATGTAGTCTCTTATGGTCAATCTTCCAATGATATGCCTACAAATACGTCACAATGCTGCTAAGACCTTGGGCGAACGACAGAAAGTGTAGGCTCATTCGTTGCGCAATCACAGCCATATAAGGAGAGAATGGAAAACAGAGCTTCAGAAATTCTGCTAATTCCTGGGTGATGCATCATCTTGGTTTCGCCTGTAGAATGAGTTCTGGGGCACTTACAGACAAAATCTTTGCAGATTCTGAAACTTCAGAGTGTTTTCTTTCCAAAACTGTCAAGAATATGCATAGTCGAGCATCTTTTCGTGACAAAATATCGCGCTTAAAACGGGAACGTTTTTTATCCAAAAATGAAATAGCGCCCCTAGAGCTCTAACAGGTTTTAACAACCCTCCAGGCAAGCTTCAATGCCATACAACTCTCCTTCCGTGGCCTCCAATTGCTCTTAAATACAAGTAAAACTAAATGCATGCTCTTCAACCGATCGCTACCTGTACCTACCCGCCTGTCCAACATTACTACTCTGGACGGCTCCGACTTAGAATACGTGGACAACTACAAATACTTAGGTGTCTGGTTAGACTGTAAACTCTCCTTCCAGACCCATATCAAACATCTCCAATCCAAAGTTAAATCTAGAATTGGCTTCCTATTTCGCAACAAAGCATCCTTCACTCATGCTGCCAAGCATACCCTTGTAAAACTGACCATCCTACCAATCCTCGACTTTGGCGATGTCATTTACAAAATAGCCTCCAATACCCTACTCAACAAATTGGATGCAGTCTATCACAGTGCAATCCGTTTTGTCACCAAAGCCCCATATACTACCCACCATTGCGACCTGTACGCTCTCGTTGGCTGGCCCTCGCTTCATACTCGTCACCAAACCCACTGGCTCCATGTCATCTACAAGACCCTGCTAGGTAAAGTCCCCCCTTATCTCAGCTCGCTGGTCACCATTGCATCTCCCACCTGTAGCACACGCTCCAGCAGGTATATCTCTCTAGTCACCCCCAAAACCAATTCTTTCTTTGGCCGCCTCTCCTTCCAGTTCTCTGCTGCCAATGACTGGAACGAACTACAAAAATCTCTGAAACTGGAAACACTTATCTCCCTCACTAGCTTTAAGCACCAACTGTCAGAGCAGCTCACAGATTACTGCACCTGTACATAGCCCACCTATAATTTAGCCCAAACAACTACCTCTTTCCCTACTGTATTTTATTTATTTATTTATTTTGCTCTTTTGCACCCCCATTATTTTTATTTCTACTTTGCACATTCTCCCATTGCAAATCTACCATTCCAGTGTTTTACTTGCTATATTGTATCTACTTTGCCACCATGGCCTTTTTGCCTTTACCTCCCTTATCTCACCTCATTTACTCACATCGTATATAGACTTGTTTATACTGTATTATTGACTGTATGTTTGTTTTACTCCATGTGTAACTCTGTGTCGTTGTATGTGTCGAACTGCTTTGCTTTATCTTGGCCAGGTCGCAATTGTAAATGAGAACTTGTTCTCAACTTGCCTACCTGGTTAAATAAAGGTGAAATAAAAAATATAAATAAAAAATTGTATAATCACCAATGAGAAACCAGAGAAAACTGACCGGCCGTGTGTGTGTGAGTGTTTGTTTCTTTTGTGTGTCTGAACAGTGTTGCTCCCTAACTGAAGACTGGTTTTCTGATGTGGGCCCTCCTCTGGGCTTAACAACCTACTGCCAGGCAATTATCATATGTATCTGCAGAGAACAACTGGTCAGAGAGTATGAGTGTGGGCATGCGTCTGTGGGCATGCGTCTGTGGGCATGCGTCTGTGGGCATGCGTCTGTGGGCATGCGTGTGTGTGTGGGCATGCGTGTGTGTGTGGGCATGCGTGTGTGTGGGCATGTGTGTGTGTGTGGGCATGCGTGTGTGTGTGGGCATGCGTGTGTGTGTGGTCATGCGTGTGTGTGTATACGTAACAGCTTGCTTCTCTTCCAATCCGATTCTCTTCCGTCTTAATGATACATGGACATCCTCACACATTGTCTGAGTAGCTGGCATATCAAATCAGTTCAGGCACAGCACGCCTATTTACTCCACTGTGTGTGAGGAGAGGGAGAGCGATGTCTTGGCCTAGACCACTGTTTCTCACAGCCATTGTATGGACATCTGGGTTTCCACTACCCCATAGAGAGAGAGAGAGAGAGAGAGAGAGAGAGAGAGAGAGAGAGAGAGAGAGAGAGAGAGAGAGAGAGAGAGAGAGAGAGAGAGAGAGAGAGAGAGAGAGAGAGAGAGAGAGAGAGAGAGAGAGAGAGAGAGAGAGAGAGAGAGAGAGAGAGAGAGAGAGAGAGAGAGAGAGAGAGAGAGAGAGAGAGAGAGAACCCATTGCCCTTTATGGTTCTGGGGTCCACTCACCAACCAAGAATTCACAAAATGGGACAAACACCAAATTGAGACTCTGCATGAAGAATTCTGCAAAAATATCATCAGTGTACAACGTAAAATATCAATCCAAATCCAGAAAAGAGCCGTTAAATTCTACAACCACCTAAAAGAAAGCGAATCCCCTAAGCTAGCTGGTCCTGGGGCTCTGTTCACAAACACAAACACACCCTACAGAGCCTCAGGACAGCAGCACAATTAGACCCAACCAAATCATGAGAAAACAAAAAGATAATTACTTGACACATTGGAAAGAATTAACAAAAAAACAGCGAACTAGAATGCTATCTGTCCCTAAACAGAGAGTACACAGTGGCAGAATACCTGACCACTGTGACTGACCCAAAATTAAGGAAAGCTTTGACTATGTACAGACTCAGTGAGCATAGCCTTGCTATTGAGAAAGGCCGCCGTAGGCAGACATGGCTCTCAAGAGAAGACAGGCTATGTGAACACAGCCCATAAAATGAGGTGGAAACTGAGTTGCACTTCCTAACCTCCTGCCAAATGTTATGACCATATTAGAGACACATATTTCCCACAGATTACACAGATCCACAAAGAATTTGAAAACAAACCCAATTTGAATAAACTCCCATATCTACTGGGTGAAATACCACAGTGTACCATCATAGCACCATCATGTGCCATCATAGAAAGATTTGTGACCTGTTGTCACAAGAAAAGGTCAACCAGTGAAGAACAAACACCATTGTCAATACAACCCATATTTATGTTGATTTATTTTCCCTTTTGTACTGTAACTATTTGCAAATCATTACAACACTGTATATACACATCATATGAAATGTCTTTATTCTTTTGGAACTTCTGTGAGTGTAATGTACTTCTGTGAGTGTAATGTACTTCTGTGAGTGTAATGTACTTCTGTGAGTGTAATGCACTTCTGTGAGTGTAATGTACTTCTGTGAGTGTAATGTACTTCTGTGAGTGTAATGCACTTCTGTGAGTGTAATGTACTTCTGTGAGTGTAATGTACTTCTGTGAGTGTAATGTACTTCTGTGAGTGTAATGCACTTCTGTGAGTGTAATGCACTTCTGTGAGTGTAATGCACTTCTGTGAGTGTAATGTACTTCTGTGAGTGTAATGCACTTCTGTGAGTGTAATGTACTTCTGTGAGTGTAATGCACTTCTGTGAGTGTAATGTACTTCTGTGAGTGTAATGTACTTCTGTGAGTGTAATGCACTTCTGTGAGTGTAATGTACTTCTGTGAGTGTAATGCACTTCTGTGAGTGTAATGTACTTCTGTGAGTGTAATGTACTTCTGTGAGTGTAATGCACTTCTGTGAGTGTAATGTACTTCTGTGAGTGTAATGTACTTCTGTGAGTGTAATGTACTTCTGTGAGTGTCATGTTTACTGTTATTTTTTATTATTGTTTAATTCACTTTGGCAATGTAAACAATGCTTCCCATGCCAATACAACCCTTATATTGAAAATTGAAATTGAATTGAAATTGAAATGAGAGAGAGAGAGAGAGAAGTGGTGAAAGAGATGGACCAAAGAGAGAGAGAGAGAGAGAGAGAGAGAGAGAGAGCTGGGGTAGGGCTGTAAATTGAGCTCATGGTTAGTCTAGGTCACTGTGTCTGTCGGTTCAGGCTCCATATGATTCACGATCACACAGACACACACACACAGACACACATGCACACATACACACACAAACACACAAATACGCACCCACACACACAGTTCACAGACCTGCTCTTAGGAACATAAACCTGCTTGCAGAGCTTAAGGTTTATTTTCACTCTGTTCTGAAAACAGGGAGCGGCCTAGTCCCACCTCGCACACCAACATCTGAATGATATAGTCCTAAAAAGCTGACTTCATAAACACCATGATGTTATGTATCTACGTATTGGATGTATGTAAGTGCAGTACTGGGTTTCCCCTACCCCTGAGAGAGACAGAGAGATGGGGGGGAGAGACAAAGACAGAGATGAGGAGAGACAGAGATAGACCAGAGAGAGAGTGAGAGAGGGATGCATGGGTATGCGTACGTGTCTATATTTGTTGACAGAAACAGAAAGTTGTTTAGTCTGGGTCGATTGACCTCTGTCCTCTCCCTCCCTGACCAGTAACTTCTGACCTCTAACCTCCAACCCCTTCCTTAGCGATGGATGTCCTGGTGACGGAGCTCAACGTTCTGCTGAAGCTGCTGGACAACGAGACTCTGAGCTTTCCTACTGAGGAGAAGAAGACCTCTGTTAGGAACCTGCTGAAACAACTACAGCCCACAGGTAGGAGACTACAGACAGACAGCTACAGCCACAGGTAGGAGACTACAGACAAACAGCTATAGCCACAGGTAGGACACTACAGACAGACAGCTACAGCCACAGGTAGGAGACTACAGACAGACAGCTACAGCCACAGGTAGGAGACTACAGACAGACAGCTACAGCCACAGGTAGGAGACTACAGACAAACAGCTATAGCCACAGGTAGGACACTACAGACAAACAGCCACAGCCACAGGTAGGAGACTACTGACAGACAGCTACAGCCACAGGTAGGAGCCTACAGACAGACAGCTACAGCCACAGGTAGGAAACTACAGACAAACAGCTACAGCCACAGGTAGGAGACTACAGACAGACACCTATAGCCCACAGGTAGGAGACTACAGACAGACAGCTACAGCCACAGGTAGGAGGCTACAGACAGACAGCTACAGCCACAGGTAGGAGACTACAGACAGACAGCTACAGCCCACAGGTAGGAGACTACTGACAGACAGCTACAGCCACAGGTAGGAGACTACAGACAGACAGCTACAGCCACAGGTAAGAGACTACAGACAAACAGCTACAGCCACAGGTAGGAGACTACAGACAGACACCTACAGCCCACAGGTAGGAGACTACAGACAAACAGCTAGAGCCACGGGTAGGCGACTACAGACAGACACCTACAGCCCACAGGTAGGAGACTACAGACAGACAGCTACAGCCACAGGTAGGAGACTACAGACAGACAGCTACAGCCACAGGTAGGAGACTACAGACAAACAGCTACAGCCACAGGTAGGAGACTACAGACAGACACCTACAGCCCACAGGTAGAAGACAACAGACAGACAGCTACAGCCACAGGTAGGAGACTACAGACAGACAGCTACTGCCCACAGGTAGGAGACTACAGACAAACAGCTACAGCCCACAGGTAGGAGACTACTGACAGACAGCTACAGTCACAGGTAGGAGACTACAGACAGACAGCTAGAGCCACAAGTAGGAGACTACAGACAAACAGCTACAGCCACAGGTAGGAGACTACAGACAGACACCTACAGCCCACAGGTAGGAGACTACAGACAGACAGCTACAGCCACAGGTAGGAGACTACAGACAAACAGCTACAGCCCACAGGTAGGAGACTACAGACAGACAGCTACAGCCACAGGTAGGAGACTACAGACAGACAGCTACAGCCACAGGTAGGAGACTACAGACAAACAGCTACAGCCCACAGGTAGGAGACTACAGACAGACAGCTACAGCCACAGGTAGGAGACTACAGACAAACAGCTACAGCCCACAGGTAGGAGACTACAGACAGACAGCTACAGCCACAGGTAGGAGACTACAGACAGACAGCTACAGCCACAGATAGGAGACTACAGACAGACAGCTACAGCCCACAGGTAGGAGACTACAGACAGACAGCTACAGCCACAGGTAGGAGACTACAGACAAACAGCTACAGCCCACAGGTAGGAGACTACAGACAAACAGCTACAGCCCACAGGTAGGAGACTACAGACAGACAGCTACAGCCACAGGTAGGAGACTACAGACAAACAGCTACAGCCCACAGGTAGGAGACTACAGACAGACAGCTACAGCCCACAGGTAGGAGACTACAGACAGACAGCTACAGCCACAGGTAGGAGACTACAGACAAACAGCTACAGCCCACAGGTAGGAGACTACAGACAGACAGCTACAGCCACAGGTAGGAGACTACAGACAGACAGCTACAGCCACAGATAGGAGACTACAGACAGACAGCTACAACCCACAGGTAGGAGACTACAGACAGACAGCTACAGGTATAGACCAGACCTGGAGTCAAATTCTATTTGAAATTGTTCAAATACTTTTAAGCTTTTGCTTCAGTCTGCCCGAGTGCCAGATGGAAGGGGGTTTGTACGGGCACAGATGCTTGAATTTATTTTATTATTTTATTACATTTTTTGTTTAACCTTCATCTAATTATTTGAAATGATTTCAAATAGTAATTGAACCCAGGTCTGATATAGACAGGGATAGACAGATAGGAACAGAGACATCACAGATAAAGTGAAATCAAACAATATAATATCTTTCTAAAAGTGTGTTTATACAGCACGTTTTGTCTCAGTGACAGGACCAGACTACTTGTCCATGAACACATCAGTCTACAGACACGGCACCAGCTTTGTGGAATCCCTCTTCGAGACCTTTGGTGAGTTTGGTTCTCGGGGCGATACTAACTTTATTTGAACAACCAGGGCATCAATAAAGGAGAAGTTAAAGATTGTACGTTTCTCCTGGCCCATTTTCAGGGCGAGCAACCGCCTAACTTCAAGTTGTAAAATCCTGAACTTCCCTTTAACTGTCTTCTACCTCTGTCCAGACTGTGACCTGGGGGAGCTGAAAGACATGACAGAGGACAAGAAAGAGAAGCAGGACACACACACAGAGACACACACTGACACAATACCCTCAAAACAGGTGAGCTACACATTACACACATTTACTGTTCCTGTGTGTTCATACATGTGTTTTTATGTGTGTCTATGAAACTGAAGTACTGTATATCAATCCTAGTAATCGTTCCCCTCAACAACAATGACGCTCTGCAATTAAATCATAGCTGACCCATGTGGAGCATAAGCTGTGATATCACCCTGTACATAAAGGGGTGGGGGGGGGGGTGACAGAGGTATGGCTGTAAGGGAGGATGACAGAGAGGTATGGCTGTGAGGGAGGATGACAGGGAGGTATAGCTGTAAGGGAGGATGATAGAGAGGTATAGCTGTTAGGGAGGATGATAGAGAGGTATGGCTGTAAGGGAGGATGACAGAGAGGTATGGCTGTGAGGGAGGATGACAGGGAGGTATGGCTGTAAGGGAGGATGACAGAGAGGTATGGCGGTAAGGGAGGATGACAGAGAGGTATGGCGATAAGGGAGGATGACAGAGAGGTATGGCAGTAAGGGAGGATGACAGAGAGGTATAGCTGTAAGGGAGGATGACAGAGAGGTATAGCTGTAAGGGAGGATGATAGAGAGGTATAGCTGTAAGGGAGGATGATAGAGAGGTATAGCTGTAAGGGAGGATGACAGAGAGGTATAGCTGTAAGGGAGGATGACAGAGAGGTATAGCTGTAAGGGAGGATGACAGAGAGGTATAGCTGTAAGGGAGGATGACAGAGAGGTATGGCAGTAAGGGAGGATGACAGAGAGTTATGGCGGTAAGGGAGGATGACAGAGAGGTATGGCGGTAAGGGAGGATGACAGAGAGGTATAGCTGTAAGGGAGGAGGACAGAGAGGTATGGCGGTAAGGGAGGATGACAGAGAGGTAAAGCTGTAAGGGAGGATGACAGAGAGCTATAGCTGTAAGGGAGGATTACAGAGAGGTATAGCTGTAAGGGAGGATTACAGAGAGGTATAGCTGTAAGGGAGGATGACAGAGAGGTATGGCGGTAAGGGAGGATGACAGAGAGGTATGGCAGTAAGGGAGGATGACAGAGAGGTATGGCTGTAAGGGAGGATTACAGAGAGGTATAGCTGTAAGGGAGGATGACAGAGAGGTATGGCAGTAAGGGAGGATGACAGAGAGTTATGGCGGTAAGGGAGGATGACAGAGAGGTATGGCGGTAAGGGAGGATGACAGAGAGGTATAGCTGTAAGGGAGGATGACAGAGAGGTATGGCGGTAAGGGAGGATGACAGAGAGGTAAAGCTGTAAGGGAGGATGACAGAGAAGTATGGCAGTAAGGGAGGATGATAGAGAGGTAAAGCTGTAAGGGAGGATGCCAGAGAGGTATGGCGGTAAGGTTGGATGATAGAGAGGTATAGTTGTAAGGGAGGATGACAGAGAAGTATGGCAGTAAGGGAGGATGATAGAGAGGTAAAGCTGTAAGGGAGGATGACAGAGAGGTATGGCGGTAAGGGAGGATGACAGAGAGCTATAGCTGTAAGGGAGGATTACAGAGAGGTATAGCTGTAAGGGAGGATTACAGAGAGGTATAGCTGTAAGGGAGGAAGACAGAGAGGTATGGCGGTAAGGGAGGATGACAGAGAGGTATGGCTGTAAGGGAGAATTACAGAGAGGTATAGCTCCCTGACCGAGGGAGAGAGAGAGGGGGGGGGGTTGGACCACGGGAGAGAAAGAGAGAGTGAGATGGACCGAGGGAGAGAGAGGGGGGGTTGGACCAAGGGAGAGAAAGAGAGAGCGAGAGGGACCGAGGGAGAGGGGGGGGGGCAGGTTGGACCAAGGGAGAGAAAGATAGAGCGAGAGGGACCGAGGGCGAGAGAGAGAGGGGGGGGTTGGACCAAGGGAGAGAAAGAGAGAGTGAGAGGGACCGAGGGAGAGAGAGAGAGAGGGGGAGAGGGGGCGGGTTGGACCTAGGGAGAGAACGATAGAGCGAGAGGGACCGAGGGCGAGAGAGAGATGGGGGGGGTTGGACCAAGGGAGAGAAAGAGAGAGTGAGATGGACCTAGGGAGAGAGAGGGGGGGGTTGGACCAAGGGAGAGAAAGAGAGAGCGAGAGGGACCGAGGGAGAGAGAGGGGGGGGGCTTGGACCAAGGGAGAGAAAGATAGAGCGAGAGGGACCGAGAGAGAGAGAGAGTGGGGGGGGGGGGGGGGTTGGACCAAGGGAGAGAAAGATAGGGAGAGAGGGAGAGAGAGAGAGAGAGAGAGGGAGGGGGGGCGGGTTGGACCAAGGGAGAGAAAGATAGAGCGAGAGGGACCTAGGGAGAGAGGGGGGGGGGGGGGGGGGTTGCACCAAGGGAGAGAAAGATAGAGCGAGATGGACTGAGGGCGAGAGAGAGAGAGAGGGGGGGTTGGACCAAGGGAGAGAAAGAGAGAGCGAGAGGGACCGAGGGAGAGGGAGGGGGGGCGGGTTGGACCAAGGGAGAGAAAGATAGAGCGAGAGGGACCGAGGGCGAGAGAGAGAGAGAGGGGGGGGGGTTGGACCAAGGGAGAGAAAGAGAGAGTGAGATGGGCCGAGGGATGGAGAGGGGGGGTAGGACCAAGGGAGATAAAGATAGAGCGAGAGGGACCGAGGGCGAGAGAGAGGGGGGGGGGGGGGGGGGGACAGACAGACAGACAGACAGACAGTAAGAGAGAGAGAGAAAGAAAGAGAGAAAGTAAGAGAGAAAGAGAGAGGAGAGAGAGACAGAGAGTGACAGAGGGAGCGAGAGAGAGTAATAATAGACACACAGTGATAGGCAGGGGATTTTCTGTCCGCACATGCTTGTCACTGTTGATATATCATCAGGACTTACATGATCCCCCATAGTGCTCTCTGTCTTACTGATCCTCCATAATGTTATATGATCCCCCATAGTGTTTGATGATCCCCCATTGTGTTAGATGATCCCCCATTGTGTTAGATGATCCCCCATTGTGTTGATGATCCCCCATAGTGTTAGATGATCCCCCATTGTGTTGATGATCCCCCATAGTGTTAGATGATCCCTCATTGTGTTAGATGATCCCTCATTGTGTTGATGATCCTCCATAGTGTTAGATGATCCCCCATTGTGTTAGATGATCCCCCATTGTGTTAGATGATCCCCCATTGTGTTGATGATCCCCCATAGTGTTAGATGATCCCCCATTGTGTTGATGATCCCCCATAGTGTTAGATGATCCCTCATTGTGTTAGATGATCCCCCATTGTGTTAGTTGATCCCTCATTGTGTTGATGATCCTCCATAGTGTTAGTTGATCCCCCATTGTGTTGATGATCCTCCATAGTGTTAGTTGATCCCCTATTGTTTTGATGATCCCCCATAGTGTTAGTTGATCCCCCATTGTGTTAGATGATCCCCCATTGTGTTAGTTGATCCCCCATTGTGTTGATGATCCTCCATAGTGTTAGATGATCCCCCATTGTGTTGATGATCCCCCATAGTGTTAGTTGATCCCTCATTGTGTTGATGATCCTCCATAGTGTTAGTTGATCCCCCATTGTGTTGATGATCCCCCATAGTGTTAGTTGATCCCCCATTGTGTTGATGATCCCCCATAGTGTTAGTTGATCCCTCATTGTGTTGATGATCCTCCATAGTGTTAGTTGATCCCCCATTGTGTTGATGATCCCCCATAGTGTTAGTTGATCCCCCATTGTGTTGATGATCCCCCATAGTGTTAGTTGATCCCCCATTGTGTTGATGATCCTCCATAGTGTTAGTTGATCCCCCATTGTGTTGATGATCCTCCATAGTGTTAGTTGATCCCCCATTGTGTTGATGATCCTCCATAGTGTTAGTTGATCCCCCATTGTGTTGATGATCCCTCATTGTGTTAGTTGATCCTCCATTGTGTTGATGATCCCCCATAGTGTTAGTTGATCCCCCATTGTGTTGATGATCCCCCATTGTGTTAGTTGATCCTCCATTGTGTAGATGATCCTCCATAGTGTTAGTTGATCCCCCATTGTGTTGATGATCCTCCATAGTGTTAGTTGATCCCCCATTGTGTTGATGATCCCTCATTGTGTTAGTTGATCCTCCATTGTGTTGATGATCCCCCATAGTGTTAGTTGATCCCCCATTGTGTTGATGATCCCCCATTGTGTTAGTTGATCCTCCATTGTGTAGATGATCCCCCATAGTGTTAGTTGATCTCCCATTGTGTTGATGATCCCCCATAGTGTTAGTTGATCCCCCATTGTGTTGAAGATCCCCCATAGTGTTAGTTGATCTCCCATTGTGTTGATGATCCCCCATAGTGCTTTCAGAGCTCATTCTGAGGTGTGGTGGAGTGTTTCCTGTCTAGTCCCATTCTACACTTATTTTACAAGTGACCTAGCTTTGCACAGTGTGTGTGTGTGTGTGTGGTGTGTGTGTACGTTCATGCGAGTGTGTGTGATTCATAGAAACATTGCAAACAAACTGTTGTTTTTCATGTGTGGTTACATGTGTATTGGTATGTAATATGTCATATAAGTGCAGTACCTGTGTTTACCTATCCTATAGAGCAGTCCAGACTCCTCTCCCCCCCGCTCCTCAGAGACCCCTCCGCCCCTGCCCACCACCCCCCCTCCTGAGGCTTACTATGAAGAGGCAGTACCTCTCAGCCCTGGCAAGCAGCCAGAGTACATCACCACACGTGGGAGCTCCAGCCCTCCTAACTCCATAGAGGATGGTTACTATGAGGATGCAGACAACAACTCTCCTTCTACCTGCATCAACGGACGACAACGCAAAAACTCCTGTGAGTCAAACGTAGTAGAAGACATATCCTACAGGACCACAACGAGACCAGGTACATAGCTTCTGGTCTGTGTGGTTACAACTCCCTTTCCAGGGTGACATTGACGTTCTGTTCTTTGTAATAAACATGTGAAGATGTATGTGTGTGTGTGTGTGTGTGTGTGTGTGTGTGTGTGTGTGTGTGTCTTTTCTACAATCGAGAGAGAAGTGTGTTAACATTTCACTCCTAAAGAGATTTTTAAGAATTGTATTCCTTAACACAGACAACTGTAGTATCTTCTGATTGGTTTCAGTCTAACTGTAGTTTCTTCTGATTGGTCTCAGTCTAACTGTAGTTTCTTCCGATTGGTCTCAGTCTAACTGTAGTTTCTTCTGATTGGTCTCAGTCTAACTGTAGTTTCTTCTGATTGGTCTCAGTCTAACTGTAGTTTCTTCTAATTGGTCTCAGTCTAACTGTAGTTTCTTCTAATTGGTTTCAGTCTAACTGTAGTTTATTCTGATTGGTTTCAGTCTAACTGTAGTATCTTCTGATTGGTCTCAGTCTAACTGTAGTTTCTTCTAATTGGTTTCAGTCTAACTGTAGTTTCTTCTGATTGGTCTCAGTCTAACTGTAGTTTCTTCTGATTGGTCTCAGTCTAACTGTAGTTTCTTCTGATTGGTCTCAGTCTAACTGTAGTTTCTTCCGATTGGTCTCAGTCTAACTGTAGTTTCTTCTGATTGGTCTCAGTCTAACTGTAGTTTCTTCTGATTGGTCTCAGTCTAACTGTAGTTTCTTCTGATTGGTCTCAGTCTAACTGTAGTTTCTTCTAATTGGTTTCAGTCTAACTGTAGTTTCTTCCGATTGGTCTCAGTCTAACTGTAGTTTCTTCCGATTGGTCTCAGTCTAACTGTAGTTTCTTCCGATTGGTCTCAGTCTAACTGTAGTTTCTTCTGATTGGTCTCAGTCTAACTGTAGTTTCTTCCGATTGGTCTCAGTCTAACTGTAGTTTCTTCTAATTGGTTTCAGTCTAACTGTAGTTTCTTCTGATTGGTCTCAGTCTAACTGTAGTTTCTTCCGATTGGTCTCAGTCTAACTGTAGTTTCTTCTAATTGGTTTCAGTCTAACTGTAGTTTCTTCTGATTGGTTTCAGTCTAACTGTAGTTTATTCCGATTGGTCTCAGTCTAACTGTAGTTTCTTCCGATTGGTCTCAGTCTAACTGTAGTTTCTTCCGATTGGTCTCAGTCTAACTGTAGTTTCTTCTGATTGGTCTCAGTCTAACTGTAGTTTCTTCCGATTGGTCTCAGTCTAACTGTAGTTTCTTCTAATTGGTTTCAGTCTAACTGTAGTTTCTTCTGATTGGTCTCAGTCTAACTGTAGTTTCTTCCGATTGGTCTCAGTCTAACTGTAGTTTCTTCTAATTGGTTTCAGTCTAACTGTAGTTTCTTCTGATTGGTTTCAGTCTAACTGTAGTTTATTCTGATTGGTCTCAGTCTAACTGTAGTTTCTTCTGATTGGTCTCAGTCTAACTGTAGTTTCTTCCGATTGGTCTCAGTCTAACTGTAGTTTCTTCCGATTGGTCTCAGTCTAACTGTAATTTCTTCTGATTGGTCTCAGTCTAACTGTAGTTTCTTCCGATTGGTCTCAGTCTAACTGTAGTATCTTCCGATTGGTCTCAGTCTAACTGTAGTTTCTTCTGATTGGTTTCAGTCTAACTGTAGTTTCTTCTGATTGGTCTCAGTCTAACTGTAGTTTCTTCCGATTGGTCTCAGTCTAACTGTAGTTTCTTCTGATTGGTTTCAGTCTAACTGTAGTTTCTTCTGATTGGTCTCAGTCTAACTGTAGTTTCTTCCGATTGGTTTCAGTCTAACTGTAGTTTCTTCCGATTGGTCTCAGTCTAACTGTAGTTTCTTCCGATTGGTCTCAGTCTAACTGTAGTTTCTTCTGATTGGTCTCAGTCTAACTGTAGTTTCTTCTGATTGGTCTCAGTCTAACTGTAGTTTCTTCTGATTGGTCTCAGTCTAACTGTAGTTTCTTCTAATTGGTTTCAGTCTAACTGTAGTTTCTTCCGATTGGTCTCAGTCTAACTGTAGTTTCTTCCGATTGGTCTCAGTCTAACTGTAGTTTCTTCCGATTGGTCTCAGTCTAACTGTAGTTTCTTCTGATTGGTCTCAGTCTAACTGTAGTTTCTTCCGATTGGTCTCAGTCTAACTGTAGTTTCTTCTAATTGGTTTCAGTCTAACTGTAGTTTCTTCTGATTGGTCTCAGTCTAACTGTAGTTTCTTCCGATTGGTCTCAGTCTAACTGTAGTTTCTTCTAATTGGTTTCAGTCTAACTGTAGTTTCTTCTGATTGGTTTCAGTCTAACTGTAGTTTATTCCGATTGGTCTCAGTCTAACTGTAGTTTCTTCCGATTGGTCTCAGTCTAACTGTAGTTTCTTCCGATTGGTCTCAGTCTAACTGTAGTTTCTTCTGATTGGTCTCAGTCTAACTGTAGTTTCTTCTGATTGGTCTCAGTCTGACTGTAGTTTCTTCTAATTGGTTTCAGTCTAACTGTAGTTTCTTCTGATTGGTCTCAGTCTAACTGTAGTTTCTTCCGATTGGTCTCAGTCTAACTGTAGTTTCTTCTAATTGGTTTCAGTCTAACTGTAGTTTCTTCTGATTGGTTTCAGTCTAACTGTAGTTTATTCTGATTGGTCTCAGTCTAACTGTAGTTTCTTCTGATTGGTCTCAGTCTAACTGTAGTTTCTTCCGATTGGTCTCAGTCTAACTGTAGTTTCTTCCGATTGGTCTCAGTCTAACTGTAGTTTCTTCTGATTGGTCTCAGTCTAACTGTAGTTTCTTCCGATTGGTCTCAGTCTAACTGTAGTATCTTCCGATTGGTCTCAGTCTAACTGTAGTTTCTTCTGATTGGTTTCAGTCTAACTGTAGTTTCTTCTGATTGGTCTCAGTCTAACTGTAGTTTCTTCTGATTGGTTTCAGTCTAACTGTAGTTTCTTCTGATTGGTCTCAGTCTAACTGTAGTTTCTTCTGATTGGTTTCAGTCTAACTGTAGTTTCTTCTGATTGGTCTCAGTCTAACTGTAGTTTCTTCCGATTGGTCTCAGTCTAACTGTAGTTTCTTCTGATTGGTTTCAGTCTAACTGTAGTTTCTTCTGATTGGTCTCAGTCTAACTGTAGTTTCTTCCGATTGGTCTCAGTTTAACTGTAGTTTCTTCTGATTGGTCTCAGTCTAACTGTAGTTTATTGGTCTCAGTCTGTAGTTTCTTCTGATTGTTCTGTCTAATTGTAGTTTCTTGGTCTCTCCCTCTCCCCAGACAATGACTCTGATGCTCTGAGTAGTTCCTATGAGTCGTATGAGGAGGATGAAGAGGAAAGGGGAGCAGGACCAGGGTCCAGGCTGACCCACCACTGGCCTAGTGATGAGAGCTCCATGCTCCCTGTCAGAGACTGTAGGATATGTGCCTTCCTGCTGCGAAAGAAACGCTTTGGACAGTGGGCCAAGCAACTGACTGTCATACGGGACAACAGGCTACAGGTACACACACATGTAGACACAGGAACACACACACACACACACACACACACAATCCTTAACCCCTGTGTTCTCTCCTCCAGTGCTATAAGAGCTCTAAGGACGTGTCCCCGTATGTTGACCTGCCCCTGACCCTGTGCACTGTTGTCTACGCCCCTAAAGAGGGACGCAGGAAGAGACATGAGCTGAGGTTCTCTCCACCCAGTGGAGAGGCTCTGGTCCTGGCTGTGCAGAGCCGGGAGCAGGCACACAGGTGGCTCAGGGTGAGGACAACACACACACACACACACACACACAGACACACACACACACACACATACATACACACACACACACACACACACTTTTCCTTTCCCTTTCCACATCCATGTGTGTGTGTGTGTGTGTGTGTGTGTGTGTGTGTGTGTGTGTGTGTGTGTGTGTGTGTGTGTGTGTGTGTGTGTGTGTGTGTGTGTGTGTTCTCAGGTGGTCCGTAAAGTGAGTCAGGGAAAAGGACCAGAAGAGTCCACTTCTCCCATGATGCCCAGAAAGACTGAGCTGGACAAGGTGTGTGTTACACTAGAGTCAGTGTGTGTTACGCTAGATTAAGTGTGTGTTTGTGTGTAGAAACCCAATAGAATCCACAGCCTAAATACATAAAACATTTACAGAAAAATAACAGAACAACAGGTTATTAACAGAACAACAGAAGAATAACAGAACAACAGAATAATAACAGAACAACAGAATAATAACAGAACAACAGAATAATAACAGAACAACAGAAGAATAACATAACAACAGAATAATAACAGAACAACAGAATAATAACAGAACAACAGAATAATAACAGAAACACAGAATAATAGCAGAACAACAGAATAATAACAGAACAACAGAATAATAGCAGAACAACAGAATAATAGCAGAACAACAGAATAATAACAGAACAACAGAATAATAACAGAACAACAGGATATTAACAGAACAACAGAATAATAACAGAACAACAGAATAATAACAGAATAACAGAATAATAACAGAACAACAGAATAATAACAGAACAACAGGATATTAACAGAACAACAGAAGAATAACAGAACAACAGAATAATAACAGAACAACAGAATAATAACAGAACAACAGGATATTAACAGAACAACAGAATAATAGCAGAACAACAGAATAATAACAGAACAACAGAATAATAACAGAACAACAGAATAATAACAGAACAACAGGATATTAACAGAACAACAGAAGAATAACAGAACAACAGAATAATAACAGAACAACAGAATAATAACAGAACAACAGGATATTAGCAGAACAACAGGATATTAACAGAACAACAGAATAATAGCAGAACAACAGAATAATAACAGAAGAACAGAATAATAACAGAACAACAGGATAATAACAGAACAACAGGATATTAACAGAACAACAGAATAATAACAGAACAACAGAATAATAACAGAACAACAGAATAATAACAGAACAACAGAATAAAAACAGAACAACAGGATATTAACAGAACAACAGAAGAATAACAGAACAACAGAATAATAACAGAACAACAGAATAATAGCAGAACAACAGAATAATAACAGAACAACAGAATAATAGCAGAACAACAGAATAATAACAGAATAGGGGATAGGGTGCCATTTGGGACGTAGCCATGGTGGTTGTAAACAATACTGACAGAGTTGACATATCCTTTCAACTGGTTAAAGCTTGTCACTCTGTGCAAAACATTGCTCTCTCTCTCCCTCTCTCTCTCTCTCCCTCTCTCCCTCTCTCCCTCTGCCATAAATTCAGCTGGAGAGAGAGGTAAGGGAAAGGGAGGAGCATGGTGGAATTGGCTCAACTGTTGTGTGTTTTGTGTTTCCTGATTGAACTGAATATACTGTTATTATGTCCTTCCTCTTTCCTCTCAGAGGCTGTCTGGTGAAAAAACTATGTCAGACAGTGTTGAAGTGGCTACAGGAGAGAATAACAGGGACAACAGAGAGAATGGTGAGAGACTGTTGTGTTGTGTGGTGGGTTCGATTCTCGCTGGGGCCACTGATGGAAAAAATTGTCTGCACTCTATTCTTTATTACTTCTTTAGCTTGACCCTCAACATGGAGATTGATTTATAACTATGACCTTGTATTCTGTGTGTGTGTGTATGTGTGTGTATGTGTGTGTGTGTGTGTATGTGTGTGTGTGTGTGTGTGTGTGTGTGTGTGTGTGTGTGTGCGTGCGTGCGTGTCTGTGTGTGTGTGTGTGTGTGTGTGTGTGTGTGTGTGTGTGTGTGTGTGTGTGTGTGTGTGTGTGTGTGTGTGTAGGTAAGGTGAAGAGGGGGGCTCTAGCAGCAGGTCGTAAGATAACACGTATCATCAGTTTCTCCAAGAGGAAGCACCTCCTACCTGGTGACGCACGCCCCCCCTCCCCAGATACAGACCCTCGACGAGGTGGGACACCCCCCCCCCCCCTCCTCCTCCGTCTCACCTCTCACTCCTTCCCTGAACTATTCTATATTTTCTCTCTATTTCATTCCATCTGTGTCTCTCTCACCTTGAAACATTTCCACATACTTACTCACAAAAACAATTGAGCTAAATAATTTAATTTCACAATAACCTATTGATAACAGCAATGATATTCCAACCATACCTTTACAGTCCTACTCTCCTCCCCTCCCCTCCCCTCCCCTCCCCTCCCCTCCCCTCCCCACTCCTCTCCTCTCCTGCCTAGGATACCTGTCTGTGTTGGTGAGCCAGGTATGGAGGGACCAGTGGTGTTGTGTGTATGGGGGTTCTCTCCACTTCCACCCTGACAGAGGAGACCCCCGGCCCTCCCTGGCCCCTCTACCCCTCCATGGGTGTGAGGTGTTTCCAGGACTGGGACCCAAACACCCCTTCGCCCTCAGGATACTGAAGGGGGGCACAGAGGTGGCTGCATTGGAGGTATAATACTGTACATGCAGTATGGGATACAATTCATGACACCATACATTACAACACAGTACTTAAAGAAGTTTAGCAGATTGGAATACTGAAATACTGGAAAATGTCTTCTGCATGTGCTGGTAATGTCAGATTGTTTGTATAATGAGTCTGTCTAATCTGATAATTTTCTCTCTCTCTCTCTCTCTGTCTCTGTCTCTGTCTCTGTCTCTCGCTGTCTCTGTCTGTCTCTGTCTCAATCTCCCTCCACCTCCTGTAGGCGTGTAGTTCTGATGATTTGGGGCGATGGCTGGGTGTTCTGCTGGTAGAGACAGGTACAGCCTCAGATCCAGAGTCACTACACTACGACTATGTAGACGTGGAAACCATCGCTAACATCAGAGATGCCGCGAGACACTCTTTCCTGTGAGTCAGAGAGAGAGAGAGAGAGAGAGAGAGAGAGAGAGAGAGAGAGAGAGAGAGAGAGAGACAGAGAGAGAGAGAAAGAGAGAGAGGAATGGAGAGATGACGTGTTTGTCAAATGTTTGAGACTCTCACAATCACATTTTGCAATCTCACACTTTTCTCTCTCTCCCTCTCTCTCTCTCAGGTGGGCCACATCTTCCAGTAGCACTTCTACTGACTCCAGGACGTACGACGAGGTTCCCTATGAGGGAGAGCAGGTGGGAACACACACATGGATGGACTGTACAAGGATTATTCTCAGACAGTAGGGTTGGTAACAGGCTGATTGGTCTTGGTGGGGTGGTGCAGCTGTTGGGACAGTCACTGTCTGGTCCGAATATGAAACTTCTGATCATTCACCCAAACACATCACACTCTGTTACATGCTTTTCAATCGGTGACCTTTGTAGCGAGAGAGAGAAAGAGAGCGAGAGATAGAGGAGAGAGGGAGAGACAAAGAAAGAGAGAGATAAATACAGACATTGTCATCCTACAAGAAACCTGGTATAGAGGAGATTGACCCACTGGTTGCCCTCTAGGTTACAGAGAGCTGGTAGTCCCATCCACCAAACTACCAGGTGTGAAACAGGGAAGGGACTCAGGGGGTATGTTAATTTGGTATAGAGCAGACCTAACTCACTCTATTAAATTCATCAAAACAGGAACATTTTACATTTGGCTAGACATTCAAAAGGAAATGATCTTAACAGAGACAGATGTCCTCCTGTGTGCTACCCCCCCCCCCCCCCCCCCCCCCCCCCCACTAGAATCCCCATACTTTAATGAAGACAGCTTCTCCATCCCGGAGGGAGAAATCAATCATTTCCAGGCCCAGGGTCATGTACTAGTCTGTGGTGACCTAAATACCAGAACCGGACAAGAACCTGACACCCTCAGCACACAGGGGGACAAACACCTACCTGAGGTGACAGCTTTCTTTCCCCCATATGCCCCCCAAGCACAACTACAACAACATAACCAACAAAACGGGTCACAACTCATGTTGCACGCTGGGTATGTACTTAGTCAATGGTAGACCTCGATGGGACTCCTATGGTAGATACAGCTATAGCTCATCTCTTGGCAGTAGTACTGTAGACTACTTTATCACTGACCTCAACCCAGACTCCTATGGTAGATACAGCTATAGCTCATCTCTTGGCAGTAGTACTGTAGACTACTTTATCACTGACCTCAACCCAGACTCCTATGGTAGATACAGCTATAGCTCATCTCTTGGCAGTAGTACTGTAGACTACTTTATCACTGACCTCAACCCAGACTCCTATGGTAGGTACACCTATAGCTCATCTCTTGGCAGTAGTACTGTAGACTACTTTATCACTGACCTCAACCCAGAGTCTCTCAGAGCCTTCACAGTCTGCCCACTGACACCCCTATCAGATGGAAAGAAATACATGATCAAATACAAATCTTAGAATCAACTATTAAAGACTACCAGAACCCACTGGATTCTCCAATTGCCTTGAATGAACTACGGAACAAAATACACACCCTCCAACCCAAAAAAGCCTGTGGTGTTGATGGTGTCCTCAATGAAATAATCAAATATGCAGACCACAAATTCCAATTGGCTATACTAAAACTCTTTAACATCATCCTTAGCTCTGGCATCTTCCCCAATATTTGGAACCAAGAACTGATCACCTCAATCCACAAAAGTGGAGACAAATTTGACCCCAATAACTACAGTGGGATATGTGTCAACAGCAAACATGTTAAAATCCTCTGCATTATCACTAACAGCAGACTCGTACATTTCCTCAGTGAAAACAATATACTGAGCAAATGACAAATTAGCTTCTTACCAAATTATCGTAAGACAGACCACGTATTCCCCCTACACACCCTAATTGACAAACAAATAAACAAAACAAAGGCAAAGTCTTCTCATGCTTTGTTGATTTCAAAAAAGCTTTTAACTCAATTTGGCATGAGGGTCTGCTATACAAATTGCTGGAAAGTGGTGTTGGGGAAAAAACATACAACATTATAAAATGTGTGTACACAAACAACAAGCGTGCGGTTAAAAATGTTTTTAAAAAACACACACATTTCTTTCCAAAGGGCCGGGGGGTGAGACAGGGATGCAGCTTAAGCCCCACCCTCTTCAACATATATCAACGAATTGGCGAGGGCACTAGAACAGTCTGCAGCACCGGGCCTCACCCTACTAGAATCTGAAGTCAAATGTCTACTGTTTGCTGATGATCTGGTGCTTCTGTCACCAACCAAGGAGGGCTTACAGCAGCACCTAGATATTCTGCACAGATTCTGTCAGACCTGGGCCCTGACAGTAATTCTCAGTAAGACCAAAATAATGGTGTTCCAAAAAAAGATCCAGTTCCCAGGATCACAAATACAAATTCCATCTAGATACCGTTGCCCTAGAACACACAAAAAACTATACATACCTCTGCCTAAACATCAGCTCCACAGCTAACTTCCACAAAGCTGTGAACGATCTGAGAGACAAGGCAAGAAGGGCCTACTATGCCATCAAAAGGAACATAAATGCAACATACCAATTAGGATCTGGCTAAAAATACTTGAATCAGTCATAGAGCCCATTGCCCTTTATGGTTGTGAGGTCTGGGGTCTACTCACTAACCAAGAATTCACAAAATGGGACAAACACCAAATTGAGACTCTGCATGCAGAATTCTGCAAAAAATATCCCCCGTGTACAACGTTAAACATAAAAAAATGGATGCAGAGCAGAATTAGGCCGAAACACGCTAATTATCCAAATCCAGAAAAGAGCTGTTAAATTCTACAACCACCTAAATGGAAACGATTCCCAAACCTTCCATAACAAAGCCATCACCTACAGAGAGATGAACCTGGAGAAGAGTCCCCTAAGCAAGCTGCTCCTGGGGCTCTGTTCACAAACACAAACACACCCCACAGATCCCAAGGACAGCAACACAGTTAGACACAGTTAAAAGATAAATACTTGACAAGTTGGAAATAATTTACCAAAAAACAGAGCAAGCTAGAATGCTATTTGGCCCTAAACAGAGAGTACACAGTGGCAGAATACCTAACTATGACTGACCCAAACTTAACAAAAGCGTTGACTATTTACAGACTCAGTGAGCATAACCTTGCTATTGAGAAAGGCTGCCGTAGGCAGACATGGCTCTCAAGAGAAGACAGGCTATGTGCACACTGCCCACAAAATGAGGTGGAAACTGAGCTACACTTCCTAACCTCCTGCCAAATGTATGACCATATTAGAGAGACATATTTCCCTCAGATTACACAAATCTACAAAAAATTTGAAAACAAAATCCAATTTTAATAAACTCCCATATCTACTGGGTGAAATACCACAGTGTGCCATCACAGCAGCAAGATTTGTGACCGGTTGCCACAAGAAAAGGGCAACCAGTGAAGAACAAACACCATTATAAATACAACCCATATTTATGTTTATTTATTTTCCCTTTTGTACTTTAACTATTTGTACATTGTTACAACACTGTATATGTACATAATAAGACATTTGAAATGTCTTTATTCTTTTGGATCTTCTGTGAGTGTAATGTTTACTGTTCATTTTTGATTGTTTATTTCACTTTTGTTTATTATCTACTTCACTTGATTTGGCAATGTATGTTTCCCATGCCAATAAAGACATTACATTGAATTGAATTGATAAATATGGGGGAAAGAAATGGGGGTGAGTTAGGAGCAGAGAGCGAGAAACAGAGACAAAGGTAGAGAAAGTGTGTGTCTGCGTTTGAGAGAGAGCTTGCTGTGCTCTCTACTACACACACACAGCACAGCCTTGTCTTACATAACAGACCAGGGTTGAACCCCTGTCTCCTGCACACCACCAGACTGTGCTATCCCACTGAGCTAAAGCCTAGGCCTTTTACTGATTTTATTTGTTGTGATGTCTCTAACCATGGTCCTCCTTTCTCTTCCCTTCATCCTCTCCTCTTCTTCATCTTGTTCTCCTCCCCCATCCCTCTTTTCTACAGCCTGGCGAGGATGGGGGACCGAAGCAGAGGTCCAGTTTCACCAGTAGTGACTCCGGTAGGACCAAACCTGGTCTGGCCCTGAAACGCACGGGCTCCAGTAAGACACACACACACACACACACACACACACACACACACACACACACACACACACACACACACACACACACACACACACACACACACACACACACACACACACACACACACACACACACACACACATATCCCACTGGGCCCAGACATAATTTCAACTTCTAGTTGGTATTTACATGGTTGTTATCTGACTTGAATTCAATGTGAAATCAACAAAAAATGTCACCAAGTTATTGGATTTAATATTACTAGAAAAATGGATTAAATTCCCTCACGTTGTTGATGACTTTCTGCAAATCCAATCAGTTTTACACAGAATGTCTTCACATTGTCATTCAATGTTGAAATGAGGCCCAGTGGGAAACCTCCTTTCCTTCACTCTCTTTTACTTCAAAGCCTCCTGCTGTCTGTCTATCTGGAGAACAGATGAGAGGAGAGAATGGAACCTGAGACTTCTGAGACAGCCTCATTAGCTTCGCTGCTGACCTCTCTGTGTCTCGCTCGCTCTCTCTCTTTCTGCCTCTCTATCTCTCTCTCTTTCTCTCTCTGCCTCGCTCTCTCTCTCTCTGCCTCTCTCTCTCTCTCTGCGCCTGTCTGTCTCTCAATTCAAATCAAGGGACTTTATTGGCATGGGAAACATTTGTTAACATTGCCAAAGCAAGTGAAGTAGATAATATACAGAAGTGAAATAAACAATAAAAATGAACAGTAAACATTACACTCACAGAAGTTCCAAAAGAATAAAGACATTGCAAATGTCATATTATGTATAGTGTTGAAATTATGTGCAAATGGTTAAAGTACAAAAGGGAAAATAAATAAACATAAATATAGGTTGTATTTACAATGGTGTTTGTTCTTCACTGGTTGCCCTTTTCTTGTGGCAACAGGTCACAAATCTTGCTGTTGTGATGGCACACTGTGCTATTTCACCCAGTAGCTATGGAAGTTTATCAAAATCGGGTTTGTTTTCGAATTCTGTGTAATCTGAGGAAAATATGTGTTCTAATATGGTCATACATTGGGCAGGAGGTTAGGAAGTGTTAGGAAGTTTCCACCTCATTTTGTGGGCAGTGAGCACATAGCTTGTCTTGTCTTGAGAACCAGGTCTGCCTACAGTGGCCTTTCTCAATAGCAAGGCTATGCTCACTGAGTCTGTAAATAGTCAAAGCTTTCCTTCAGTTTGGGTCAGTCACAGTGGTCTCTCTCCTACTCTTTATGTGTGAGAGGTAGAGGAAGAGTTACTCACGAAGAGAGAGGTAGAGGAAGAGTTACTCACGAAGAGGGAGGGAGGGAGAGAGAGAGACAGAGAGAGAGAGAGGGAGAGAGAGAGCGAGAGAGAGAGGAAAGAGGAATGAGGTTATGTCTTCTTCCCATAACCTCTCCAGGTCTGACCTCTGACCTTTCACATTTCACCCTCTATGACCCCCCCCCCCCCCCCCCCCCCAGACACCAATCAGTATGGCCTCTATGGAAAAACACGAGCAGAGGAGGACGCTAAACTATTCCTGAGAGAGAAAGAACACCTGGAGAGAGAGAGGGATGGGATACGGACCACTCTGCTGACACTGAGACAAGAGAGGAGAGAGGTGAAGGAGAGATTTAAGACTGCTACAGGTAAGAGGGAAAGAGCACACACATACACACACATACACAAACATACAGACACATAAACACACATACACACAAACCCTTTGGAAACAAAACACGTTTTATAAGGAGGATGGGATCCACCCAAATCATTTTGGTTCCTGGATCATTTCACAGCATTATAAGGCTGCGTTGAGACAATGACTTATCAATGACCCAAGCCCAGCTCAGACAATCCCTACCATTGTGTCGCTGAGTTGTCATAATTCTTCAGCAATTATACATTATCCCAGGGGGATTGGCAGACACAATGTAAGTAACCTAATGTATGTCTCTCTAACTGCGCTGAATGCCTCAGTTGTTACTACAGATATTGTATGCAGTAATCATGTACCTATGAACCAGTCATACTATGTCCACTGTGTGCAGCTCACCCTGCACTATCAGCTCAAACATAAATAACATGAGCATGTCTACTTCTGCTAAGCTTCCCAGTTAAGCAATGAAAACAATCAAGCATCTCAGAAAAGTGCTAAAAATTGCCCACGCTAACATATGTAGCCTAAGAAACTAGGTTAATGAAATCAATACATATCTTTTAACAGATGATATTCATATTCTGACTATCTCTGAAACTCACTTAGATAATACTTTTGATGATACAGTGGTAGCAATACATGGTTATAATACAGAAAAGCCAATGGTGGAGGTGTTGCTCTTTATATTCAGAACCACATTCCCGTAAAGCTTAGAGAGGATCTAATCTTAAATACTGTTGAAGTAATATGGCTACATGTCCATTCTTGTGGGAAACTGCTATAGACCACCAAGTGCCAAGAGTCAGTATCTGGATAATATGTGTGAGCTACTTGTTAATGTACGTGATCTCAACAGAGAAGTATACTTTCTGGGGGATTTAAATATTGACTGGCTTCCATCAAGCTCCCCACTCAATAGTTTCTGGTCTGTGCTGTGAAATGAGGAGCAACCAGATGGTGCTCTTGACACATTAATACAGTTGCTTATTTCAGTTTCTAATAAGCATGCAGACATTACAAAAATTACTTTAAAAATAGTTAAATCCCTCTAGATTGATGAGGAATTGAACAACTGTATGGTTGAGAGGGATGAGGTATAAGGGCACAAGGCGAGACCCAAATGCAGACACAGGAGGCAGATGGTTGAGCTCCGATATTTATTATCATAAAATGGGTAGGCAAAAGGCAGGTCGAGGTCAGGACAGGCAGGAGTTCAGTCATCAGGTCCGAGTCCAAACAGTACAAGGGGATAGGCAGGCTCGAGGTCAGGACAGGCAGGAGTTCAGTCATCAGGTCAGAGTCCAAACAGTACAAGGGGAAAGGCAGGCTCGAGGTCAGGACAGGCAGGAGTTCAGTCATCAGGTCCGAGTCCAAACAGTACAAAGGGATAGGCAGGCTTGTGGTCAGAACAGGCAGAGGGTTCAAGCAGGCAGGTTCGTAGTCAGGACAGGCAAGGGTCAAAACCAGGAGGGGTAGGAATAAACATAAATAGACTGGGAAAAATAGGAGCTAGGAAAAACGTTGTTTGACTTGGCAAAACAAGACCAACTGGCACAGAGAGACAGGAAACAAGGGGATAAATACACCGGGGATAATAAGCGACACCTGGAGGGGGGTGGAGACAAGCACAAGGACAGATGAAACAGATCGGGGTGTGGCATGAGGCAAAAGCAATGGCAAATAAGTCTGGCTGCACAACCGATTGGTAAATGTACTGCAAATTGAGAAATCATGAGACTAAACTGAATAAAAATAAGAAGAAACTATATTATGAAACAAAGATAAATTATATAAAGAATGATAATAAAAAGCCTTGGAGCACCTTAAATTACATTTTGGGCAACAAGACAAACTCAGCTCCGTCATTCATTGAATCAGATGGCTCATTTATCCCAAAACCCACTGATATTGCCAATTACTTTCATGATTTTTTCATTGGCAAGATTAGCAAATTTATACATGACATGCCAGAAACAAACGCTGACACTACACATCCAGGTATAACTAATCAAATTAGGAAAGACAAGCATTGTCATTTTTTATTCCATAAAGTGAGTGTGGAAGAGGTAAAAAAAAAAAGATTGTTGTCTATCAACAATTACATTATTTCGCCACCATGGCCTATTTATTTCCTTAACATACCTCATTTGCACTCACTGTATATAGACTTTTTGTTTTCTTTTGTTCTACTGTATTATTGACTGTATGTTTTGTTTATTCCATGTGTAACTCTGTGTTGTTGTATGTGTCGAATTGCTACGCTTTATCTTGGCCAGGTCGCAGTTGTAAATGAGAACTTGTTCTCAACTAGTCTACCTGGTTAAATAAAGGTGAAATAAAATAAATAAAAAACAAGCCACTGGGGTCTGACAACTTGGATGTAAAATTACTGAGGATAATAGTGGACGATATTGCCACTCTTATTTGCCATGTCTTCAATCTAAGCCTACTAGAAAGTGGGTGCCCTCAGGCCAGGAGGGAAGCAAAAGTCCTTCCGCTACCCAAGAATAGTAAAGCCCCCTTTATTGTCTCAAATAGCCTGTTACCAACCCTTTTGTAAAAAAATGTGTTTGAGCAGATACAAAGCTATTTTACTGTGGGGACGCTAATAGGAAATGACATTCAACAAGCACAGCACTTACACAAATGACTGATGATTGGCTGAGAGAAATTGAAGATAAAAAGATTTTGGGAGCTGTTTTGCTAGTCTTCAGTGCAGCTTTTGACATTATTGATCATAGTCTGCTGGCTTTACACCCCCTGCTATATTGTGGATAAAGAATTACCTGTCTACACCCTCTACACAGAGGGTGTTCTTTAATGGAAGCCTCTCCAACATATCCCAGGTAGAATCAGGAATTCCCCAGGGCAGCTGTCTAGGCCACTTACTTTTTTCCAAATTTACTAATGACAAGCCAGTAGCTTTGAGTAAAACCAGTGTGTGTATGCGGATGACTCATCACTATACACGCCAGCTACTACAGCAAGTAAAATCACTGCAACACTTAAAAAGTGCTGCAGTTAGTCCTAAATATTTCAAAAACAAAATGCATTGTATTTTTTAAACCTTTATTTAACTAGACATCGGTTAAGAACAAATTCTTATTAACATTGACGGCCTAGGAACAGTGGGTTAACTACCTTGTTCAGGGGCAGAATGACAGACTTTTACCGTGTCAGCTCGGGGATTCCATCGAGCAACCTTTTGGTTACTGGCCCAATGCTCTAACCACTAGGCTGGAGTGGGTCTAGGGTGTTAGGTAGGGTGGAGGTGATATGATCCTTGACTAGTCTCTCAAAGCACTTCATGATGACGGAATTGAGTGCTACGGGGGCGATAGTTGTTTAGCTCAGTTACCTTAGCTTTCTTTGGAACAGGAACAATGGTGGCTCTCTTGAAGCATGTGGGAACAGCAGACTGGGATAGGGATTGATTGAATATATCTGTAAACACACCAGCAAGTTGGTCTGCGCATGCTCTGAGGACGCGGCAAAGGATGCCGTCTGGGCCTGCAGCCTTGCGAAGGTTAACACGTTTAAATGTTTTACTCACGTTGGCTGCGGTGAAGGAGAGTCAGCAGATTTTGGTAGCGGGCCGTGTCGGTGGCACTGTATAGTCCTCAAAGCGAGCGACACCATAGTACCTTCCAAACTCATCATTAAGCTCGAGACCCTGGGTCTCGACCCCGCCCTGTGCAACTGGGTCCTGGACTTTCTGACGGGCCGCCCCCAAGTGGTGAGGGTAGGAAACGACATCTCCATCCTCAACACTGGGGCCCCACAAGGGTGCGTTCTCAGCCCTCTCCTGTACTCCCTGTTCACCCATGACTACATGGCCATGCACGCCTCCAACTCAATCATCACGTTTGCAGACGACACTACAGTGGTAGGCTTGATTACCAACAACGACGAGACGGCCTACAGGGAGGAGGTGAGGGCCCTCGGAAACAGCAGAGGGAGCACCCCTATCCACATCGATGGGACAGTAGTGGAGAAGTTGGAAGGTTTTAAGTTCCTCGGCGTACACATCACGGACAAACTGAAATTGTCCACCCACACGGGCAGCGTGGTGAAGAAGGCGCAACATCGCCTCTTCAACCTCAGGAGGCTGAAGAAATTTGGCTTGTCACCAAAAAAACACAAACTTTTACAGATGCACAATCGAGTGCATCCTGTCGGGCTGTATCACCGCCTGGTACGGCAACTGCTCCGCCCACAACCGTAGGGCGGAGGGTAGTGAGGCCTGCACAACGCATCACCGGGGCCAAACTACCTGCCCTCGAAGACACCTACACTACCCGATGTCACAGAAAGGCCAAAAAGATCATCAAGGACAACAACCACCCGAGCCACTGCCTGTTCACCCCGCTCTCATCCAGAAAGCGAGGTCAGTACAGGTGCATCAAAGCTGGGACCGAGAGACTGAAAAACAGCTTCTATCTCAAGGCCATCAGACTGTTTAACAGCCATCACTAACATTGAGTGGCTGCTACCAACATACTGACTCAAATCTCTAGCCACTTTAATAATAAAACATTGGATGTAATAAATGTATCACTAGTCACTTTAAACTATGCCACTTTATATAATGTTTGCATACCCTACATTACACTTCTCATATGTATATACTGCACTCTATACCATCTACTGCATCTTGTCTATGCCGTTCGGCCATCGCTCATCCATATATTTATATGTACATATTCTTATTCATTCCTTTACACTTGTGTGTATAAGGTAGTAGTTGTGAAATTGTTAGATTACTTGTTAGATATTACTGCATGGTCGGAACTAGAAGCACAAGCATTTCGCTACACTCGCATTAACATCTGCTTACCATGTGTATGTGACCAATAACATTTGATTTGATTTGATTTACCTGCCGCCCAAATTTGAATTTGGGACAAATCATTCACTAAACCCTAAATCTCAGCTAAATCTTGTATTGAATAATATGGAATTTAAGCAAATTGAGGTTACTAAACTGCTCGGAGTAACCCTGGATTGTAAACTGTCATGGTCAAAACATGTTGATAGTGCAATAGCTAAGATGGTGAAAAGTCTGTCCATAATAAAGCACTGCTCTGCCTTTGTCACACCTGGACTACTGTTCAGTTGTGTGGTCAGGTGCCGCAGA
The DNA here is from genome assembly GCF_013265735.2 of Oncorhynchus mykiss. Lineage (NCBI taxonomy): Eukaryota > Metazoa > Chordata > Actinopteri > Salmoniformes > Salmonidae > Oncorhynchus > Oncorhynchus mykiss. The sequence goes on from NC_050571.1 coordinate 13,791,732, forward strand.
GGGACCTCTGAACATTTTAATTGGCTATAAGAGCACGGCTGGCCCTTAAATGAACAGTTGAAGTCGGAAGTTTACATACATCTTAGCCAAATACATTTCAACTCAGTTTTTCACAATTACTGACATTTAGTCATAGTAAAAGTTCCCTGCCTTAGGTTAGTTAGGATCACCACTTTATTTTAAGAATGTGAAATGTCAGAATAATAGTGGAGAGAATGATTTATTTCAGCATTTATTTATTTCATCACATTTCAGTGGGTCAGATGTTTACATACACTCAATTAGTATTTGGTAGCATTGCCTTTAAATTGTTTAACTTGGGTCAAATGTTTTGGGTAGCCTTCCACAAGCTTTCCATAATAAGTTGGGTGAATTTTGGCCCATTCCTCCTGACAAAGCTGGTGTAACTGAGTCAGCTTTGTAGGCCTCCTTGCTCGCACACGCTTTTTCAATTCTGCCCACAAATTTTCTTTAGAATTGAGCTCAGGGCTTTGTGATGCCCATGTCCAATACCTTGACTTTGTTGTCCTTAAGCCATTTTGCCACAACTTTGGATGTATGCTTGGGGTCCATTTGGGTCCATTGTCCATTTGGAAGACCCATTTGCGACCAAGCTCTATCTTCCTGACTGATGTCTTGAGATGTTGCTTCAATGTATGCACATCATTTGCCTTCCTCATGATGCCATTTTTGCTGTTGTTCTGGGATTGATTTGCACTTTTCACACAAAAAAAAATCTCTAGGAGACAGAACATGTCTCCTTGTTGAGCGGTATGACGGCTGCGTGGTGTTTATACTTGGTGTTTATACTTGCGTACTATTGTTTGTACAAATGAATGTGGTACCTTCAGGGGTTTGAAAATTGCTCCCAAGGATGAACCAGACTTGACTTAGTATTGGCTGATTTCTTTTGGTTTTCCCATGATGTCAATTAAAGAGACACTGAGTTTGAAGGTAGGCTTTGAAATACATCCACAGGTACACCTCCAATTGACTCAAATTATGTCAATTAGCCTATCAGAAGCTTCTAAAGCAATGACATAATTTTCTGGAATTTTCCAAGCTGTTTAAAGGCACTGTCAACTTAGTGTATGTAAACTTCTGACCCACTGGAATTGGGATATAGTGGATTATAAGTGAAATAATATGTCTGTAAACAATTGTTGGAAACATTTCTTGTCGTGCACAAAGTACATGTCCTAACCGACTTGCCAAAACTATAGTTTGTTAACAAGAAATTTGTGGAGTGGTTGAAAAACGATTTTGATTGACTCCAAGTGTATGTACATTTCCAACTGTACATGGAGAGCTAACATTAATAATATGCATGTAAATCTCTCATGGCTCAAAGTGGGAGAGAGATTGACTTCATCACTACTCGTTTTTGTAAGAGGTGTTGACATGCTGAATGCACCTAGCTGTCTGTTTAAACTACTAGCACACAGCTCAGACATGCATATCCCACAAGACATGTCTACACAGTCCCCAAGTCCAGAACAGACTACAGGAGGTGCACATGGAAGTCTATTCCACATCAGGTAACTGATGCAAGCAGTAGTCAGATTACACATTATGGAACACCGGGACTGTGAAGACACACACACATATGTAATATTGTTATCAAACATTTTGTATTGTTGATATGTAATATGATGTACTGTTTTATTTTTATATGATGTACTGTTTTATATGTAATGTAAGTGCCTTTTTTAACCTTTATTTAACTAGGCAAGTCAGTTAAGAACAAATTCTTATTTTCAATGACGGCCTAGGAACAATGGGTTAACTGCCTGTTCAGGGGCAGAACGACAGATTTGTACCTTGTCATCTCAGGGATTCGATCTTACAACCTTTTGGTTACTGGTCCAACACTCTAACCACTAGGCTACCCTGTCATCCCTTAATATGTTCAGACCCAGGAAGAGTAGCTGCTGCCTTGGCAACAGCTACTGGTGATCCCTGATAAATACAACAACACACAAAACAGATATGCACAAAACTCTTTAATACAATCTCAGTAGGCTACAGCACTTAATGCACCCACAAAATACAAAAAAGATCACCAGCAACGTACTAGCACTGCCTACTGGCAGAACTATACAGGGGCTCCCTAATCAATTTCCTCTGTGTTCCTGGATCAGAGGAGCAGAAGGGCTCCTTGAGTGAGCGTGTGTCCCAGCTAGAGGAGACGTGCCGGGAGAAGGAGAGTGAGAGGGTGGACCTGGAGCTCCGGCTCACCCAGGTTAAAGACAACCTGAAGAAGAGCCTAGCAGGAGGGGCTCTGGGGGCACCTGGGGAGAGCAAACCCTCCAGCAAGGTACAACACACACATACAGTATATATCTGCAGACACACACATAGACCCACCAGCAAATGTATATTTTTTTAACTAAACATGTCGGTTAAGAAAAAATTATTATATACAATGACAGCTTACACAGGTCAAACCCAGACAACACTGGCCAATTGTGCACCTCACTATGGACTTCCAATCACAGCTGGTTGTGATACAACCTAGATTTGAACCGGGGTGCCTTTAGTGATGCCTCTAGCACTGAGATGCAGTGCCTCAGAGCACTGCGTCACTCAAGAGTGATCACTGATTCTAATGATTTGAATGTGTGTGTGTGTGTCTCAGGTGTCTGGCAGGCCCTACTACTCTGAGTCTATACCAGTCGGCTGTGTCTCTGCGGCCCGTGTGAAACATCCTGTCTACTCAACATCTAAAAGAACAGTCATGCAGAAAGCCAAGGTAAGGACGAAAGACACGCACACACACACACACAGTTTATCTGTGTCCCAAATTGTGCACCTTAGAGGGACGCAGCTCCACAGTCTGTCACTGTGAGCCAGTTCCATCACCAGGGTCTAATGGTGTCCCAGCAGTTAGTGTGAGGAGAACTCACAGAAAATACACAGCGTGTGTGTGTGCATGTGTGTGTGTGTGTGTATAACACACAAAAATATTAAACTGTTGATTTTCATTGCAGGAATGGGAGTCAAAGAAATGCACCTAAGGCATAACGATGTTAAGGAAAGATTGGAGATGATTGGAGGAATATCAGAGGGAGGATGTGTCTTTCAGATTGTTGTAGAGATTTGGACGAAATTGAATATTTGAGCCAGTGTACAGAAAGGATATTAAATTATACCTTAATAAATGACAAAGGGACAACGAGAGATTTACGGTGAGAATGTTCCATAGAACTGGAATGGAAGACAATGGAGATGGAAGAAAAACACAGTGATTTACTGTATGTGATGTGCTTTAAAGGGATACTTCCAGATTTTGTAAATTAAGACTTTTCCTAGCTCCATGTCACTGGAACTTCTTCTGTAGACTTCCAGTCAGTGCATTTCAGCTGCAAAAAATGACTCCAGAACCGCCCTTCAACTTTCTTCAAACTACACACAGAGACATACAATTGGTATCCATTTGGCTTAATTGCCAAAATCCGAAACTATCCCTTTAACATTGTTTTCCCCCTTTGCCTTATCACCTCTATCTGTACAGACAGAAGCAACACCTCTATCTGTACAGACAGAAGCATCACCTCTATCTGTACAGACAGAAGCATCACCTCTATTTGTACAGACAGAAGCATCACCTCTATCTGTACAGACAGAAGCATCACCTCTATCTGTACAGACAGAAGCATCACCTCTATCTGTACAGACAGAAGCATCACCTCTATCTGTACAGACAGAAGCATCACCTCTATCTGTACAGACAGAAGCATCACCTATATCTGTACAGACAGAACCATCACCTCTATCTTTACAGACAGAAACATCACCTCTATCTGTACAGACAGAAGTATCACCTCTATCTGTACAGACAGAAGCATCACCTCTATCTGTACAGACAGAAACATCACCTCTATCTGTACAGACAGAAACATCACCTCTATCTGTACAGACAGAAGCCATACCTACTGTTTTGTCTATAGGATGATTTTTACACTGCACAATGTTCATTTTACCCTCAAATTGAGATGTACTTTATAAACAGTATGATGACAAATACAATTGTGATAATAATAAATATTATCTGAACGATGTACACTAGGTGTCAATACTTATCTACAGGAATTCACACCGCAGTACCTACAGTGCCTTTGGAAAGTATTCAGACTCCTGGACTTTTTCCACATTTTGTTAGGTTACAGCCTTATGATGACAAAGCAAAAACACATTTTTCGAATTTAAGTACATATTCAGACCCTTTACTCAGTTCTTTGTTGAAGCACTTTTGGCAGCGATTACAGCCACAAGTCTTCTTGGTATGACGCTACAAGCTTGGCACACCTGTATTTGGGGAGTTTCTCGCATTCTTCTCTGCAGATTTTCAGGTCTCTTCAGAGATGCTCGACCACTCCTGCGTTGTCTTGGCTGTGTGCTAAGCTTCGATGTCCTGTTGGAAGGTGAACCTTCAACACAATCTGATGTTCTGAGCGCTCTGGAGCAGGTTTTCATCAAGGATCTCTCTGAACTTTGCTCCATTCATCTTTGCCTCGATCCTGAATAGTCTCCCAGTCCCTGCCGCTGAAAAACATCCCCACAGCATGGTGCTGCCACCACCATGCTTCACCGTCGGGGTGTTGCCAGGTTTCCTCCTGAATGGAAGAAAGTCCCTGCAGCAATGTTCCAACACCTAGTGGAAAGCCTTCCCAGAGGAGTGGAGGCTGTAATAGCAGCAAAGGGGGGACCAACTCCATATTAACGCCCATGATTTTGGAATGAGATGTTCGATGAGCAGGTGTCCACATACTTTTAATCATGTAGTGTACATCAGTGTCAGATGAAGCCTTTGTCTCTGAAGAACAATACTCCCACCATTTGATTCAGAAAGGTATTACACCTACTCTAAGTTAGGCTTACATGCTGACTAGACCGGGTGCATGTTGATTTTGTCCACTCACACCAGACGCCATCAGGACACGCAGGTTGAAATATCAAAACAAACCCCAAACCATCTGTATTAATTTGGGGACAGGTCGAAAAGCGTTGAACATGTATGCCAATTTAGCTGTTATTGTTGTTATTTTACCTGAAATGCATAAGGTCCTCTCCTCTGACATTTAATCCACAGATAAAAGGGTAAATATAGTTTGTTTCTAACAGTCTCTCCTTCTTCAAGGCTGTTTCTTCTTCTTTTGACTTTATATGGCGGTTGGTAACTAACTTTAAGGTGCATTACCACTACCAACTGGACTGGAGTGTGGAGCTCAGTTCATATTTCAATCACCCACATGGATATATGCTCCTAAAAACCAATGAGGAGATGGCACGTGGGTATATGCTCATAAAAACTAATGAGTAGATGGGAGAGTGTGGGTGCAATGATTGAATAACATGTATTTGTACATTTATTTTGCAATGCTCACGCACGCGACCCGAGCAGTGTGGTCAGTATGTCTGGATAGGCCTACTCACTATAGACAAATCACAATGAAATATATGGTCCACTATTTTATTGTTACAAATTCACAAGACAAGCACAAGTACACAAATAAATAAATAATCATAAATAATATACCCATGATAAAAAAATGTACAGATACAAAAAAGCATCCAAAGTTTATGAAGGCCATTGAATGATAGGTTTGATCCAGTGTAGGGCAGGCCAGTGGAGGGCAGTCCAGTGAAGGGCAGTCCAGAGTGAGGCAGTCCAGTGTAGGGCAGGCCAGTGGAGGGCAGGCCAGTGGAGGGTAGTCCAGTGGAGGGCAGTCCAGTGTGAGGCAGGCCAGTGTAGGGCAGGCCAGTGGAGGGCAGGCCAGTGGAGGGCAGTCCAGTGGAGGGCAGTCCAGTGTGAGGCAGTCCAGTGTAGGGCAGGCCAGTGGAGGGCAGGCCAGTGGAGGGTAGTCCAGTGGAGGGCAGTCCAGTGTGAGGCAGGCCAGTGTAGGGCAGGCCAGTGGAGGGCAGGCCAGTGGAGGGCAGTCCAGTGGAGGGCAGTCCAGTGTGAGGCAGGCCAGTGGAGGGTAGTCCAGTGAAGGGTAGTCCAGTGAAGGGTAGTCCAGAGTGAGGCAGTCCAGTGTGAGGCAGTCCAGTGAAGGGCAGTCCAGTGTAGGGCAGTCCAGTGTAGGGCAGTCCAGTGTGAGGCAGGCCAGTGGAGGACAGTCCAGTGTAGGGCAGTCCAGTGAAGGGCAGTCCAGAGTGAGGCAGTCCAGTGTGAGGCAGTCCAATGAGGGGCAGTCCAGTGTGAGGCATTCCAGTGTGGGTCAGTCCAGTGTAGGGCAGTCCAGTGTGGGTCAGTCTAGTGTAGGGCAGTCCAGTGTGGGTCAGTCCAGTGTAGGGCAGTCCAGTGTGGGTCAGTATAGTGTAGGGCAGTCCAGTGTGAGGCAGTCCAGTGTGGGTCAGTCCAGTGTAGGGCAGTCCAGTGTAGGGCAGTCCAGTGTAGGGCAGTCCAGTGTGGGGCAGTCCAGTGTGGGGCAGTCCAGTGGCACCTCATCCCTATATACACACTTAGAAAAAAGGGTTCCAAAATAGTTATTTGGCTGTCTCCATAGAAAACCCCATTTCGGTTCCATGTAGAACCCAAATAAGTATTCAGACCCTTTGCTATGAGACAAGAAATTGAGCTCAGGTGCATCTTGTTTCCATTGATCATCCTTGAGATGTTTGTACAACTTGATTGGAGTCCACCTGTGGAAAATTCAATTGATTGGACATGACTTGGAAAGGCACACACCTGTCTATATAAGGTCCCACCGTCGACAGTGCCTGTCAGAGCAAAAACCAAGCCATGAGAAGGAATTGTCCATAGAGCTCTGAGACATAATGCTTATGTTGAGGCAAAGATCTGGGGAAGGGTACCAACACGTTTCGGCAGCATTGAAGGTCCCTAAGAACACAGTGGCCTCCATCATTCTTAAATGGAAGAAGTTTGGATCCACCAAGACTTTTTCTAGAAATGGGAGGTGACCAAGAACCCAATGGTCACTCTGACAGAGCTCCAGAGTTCTGCTGTGGAGATGGGAGAACCTTCCAGGAGGACAAAGATCTCTGCAGCACTCCACCAATCAGGTGGCCAGACGGAAGCCACTCCACAGTAAAAAGCACATGACAGCCTGCTTGGAGTTTGCCAAAATGCACCTAAAGACTCTCAGACCATGAGAAACAAGATTCTCTGTTCTTATGAAACCAAGTTTGAACTATTTGGCTTGAATGCCAAGCGTCATGTCTGGAGGAAACCTAGCACCATCCCTATGGTGAAGCATGGTGGTGGCAGCATCATGCTGTGGGGATGGTTTTCAGCGGCAGGGACTGGGAGACTAGTCAGGATCGAGGGAAAGATGAACAGAGCAAAGTCCAGAGGGATACTTGATGAAAACCTGCCCCAGAGCGCTCAGGACCTCAGACTGTCTCGAAGGTTCACCTTCCAACAGGACCCTAAGCACAACCCTAAGCACAGAGCCAATACAATGCAGGAGTGGTTTCAGGACAGGTCTCTGAATGTCCTTGAGCGGCCCAGCCAGAGCCCAGACTTTATAACCTGATCGAACATCTCTGGAGAGACCTGAAAATAGCTGTGCAGCGATGCTCCCCATCCAACCTGACAGAGCTTGAGAGGATCTGCAGAGAAGGATGGGAGAAACTCCCCAAATACTTGTGTGCCAAGCTTGTAGCGTCATACCTAAGATGACTCGAGGCTGTAATCTTTGCCAAAGGTGTTTCAACAACGTACTGAGTGAAGGGTCTGAATTCTCATGTACATTTGATATTTCAGTGTATTATTTTTTATACATTTGCTAATATTCCGAAAAATCTGTTTTTGCTTTGTCATTATGGGATATTGTGTGTAGATTGATGAGAAGAAAAATTAACTATTTCATCCATTTTAGAATAAGGCTGTAATGTAACAAAATGTGTAATATGTCAAGGGATCTGAATACTTTCTGAATTAACTATACATGGAACCCAAAGGGGTTTTACCAGGAACCAAAAAGGTTCTACCTTAAACCAATAAGGGTTCTTCAATGGGTCCTCCTATGTAGACAACTTAAGAACCCTTTAAAGTTCTAGCTAGCACCTTTTTTTCTAAGAGTGTAGTGCACCATTTTTGACCAGGGTCCTTCTCTATAGGTGTTGGTCAAAGTAGTGCCCTACATAGGAAAAAGGGGGCCATTTTGGACACAGTCCCTATATAGCGCACTACTGGGGTTTGGTCAAATGTAGTGCACCTCATAGGAAATAGGGGGCCATTTTGGACGCAATATATAGTGCACTACTGGGCTTTGGTCAAAAGTAGTGCACCTCATAGGAAATAGGGGGCCATTCGGATCAGATCAGATGATGAGATGTGAACTATTCAGATCAGATCAAGAGATGTATGCTATTCAGATCAGATGAAGAGATGTGTGCTACTCAGATCGGATCAGATCAAGAGATGCGTGCTACTCAGATCAGATCAAGAGATGCGTGCTACTCAGATCAGATCAGAGATGTGTACTGCTCAGATCAGATGATTTGATGTGTGCTACTCAGATCAGATCAGAGATGCGTACTGCTCAGATCAGATGAAGAGATGTGTGCTACTCAGATCAGATCAGAGATGTGTACTGCTCAGATCATATGAGGAGATGTGTGCTACCCAGATCAGAGATGTGTACTACTCAGATCATATCAGATGATTTGATGTGTGCTACTCAGATCAGATGAAGAGATGTGTACTACTCAGATCAGATCAGATGATGGGATGTGTGCTACTCAGATCAGATCAGATGATGGGATGTGTGCTACTCAGATCAGATAAAGAGATGTGTGCTACTCAGATCAGATGATGGGATGTGTGTTACTCAGATCAGATGAAGAGATGTGTGCTACTCAGATCAGATCAGATGATGGGATGTGTGCTACTCAGATCAGATGAAGAGATGTGTGCTACTCAGATCAGATCAGATGAAGAGATGTGTACTACTCAGATCAGATCAGATGATGGGATGTGTGCTACTCAGATCAGATGAAGAGATGTGTGCTACCCAGGTCAGATCAGAGATGTGTACTGGTCAGATCATATCAGATTATTTGATGTGTGCTACTCAGATCAGATGAAGAGATGTGTGCTACTCAGATCAGATGATAGGATGTGTGCTACTCAGATCAGATCAGATGATGGGATGTGTGCTACTCAGATCAGATGAAGAGATGTGTGCTACTCAGATCAGATCAGATGAAGAGATGTGTGCTACTCAGATCAGATCAGATGATGGGATGTGTGCTACTCAGATCAGATGAAGAGATAATAGAGCCAGTAGAAGACATTAACCGCCAGGAAGGTGAGGGGAAACATGGTGCGAGCATGGCGGTCGATGTTGTGAGGGTTCTCTATGTTAAACACAGACAACGCACGCCGCGCCGCGTTCTTAAACGACGTCAGGCCACACCCCTTCTCCGGCTTCTTCTCTGTAGCCTCGGCCTCGCTGACACTCGTCCCCGATTGATCAACAAGATCCTTTTGGGTGGAGCCTAGCTCCAGGACCTGATTTGGTTGGCTGGAGCTGACCACGGGCATGGTACCGTTTCCGTTGGAGTCATCAAACTCCTGAAGGAGCTCCTGAGGAGAAGAGAGACATTTTGTGGGGGGGGGGGTCTCATCTCAGAAACATGGTAGACAAGTACACATATAAACATACACACTCTGCACTGTTGGGGATGGACCCGTCACTGTTAGTCTGCACCTGTTGTTTACCAAGCTTGTGACAAATAGCATTTGATTTCATTTGACACACACCCTTTTCTCTATTTGACCCACCCTGTGTATGTCTCCTACGGTTTGGTGCTGCACGGTACAGAAGTGGGCGCAGGCGTACTCCAGCAGCGCCCCAAAGATGAACGTGAAACAGATGCCCAGGTACACGTCTATGGCCTTGATGAAACAGTTGGCGTTGGGGAGAGAGGTACGGGCACCCATCATGAGAGTAGTCATCGTCAGTACTGTGGTCACACCTGGAGAATCATTATAATGACAGTCATCGTCACAGCTGGAGAATCATTATAATGACAGTCATCGTCAGCACTGTGGTCACACCTGGAGAATCATTATAATGACAGTCATCGTCAGCACTGTGGTCACACCTGGAGAATCATTATAATGACAGTCATCGTCAACACTGTGGTCACACCTGGAGAATCATTATAATGACAGTCATCGTCAGCACTGTGGTCACACCTGGAGAATCATTATAATGACAGTCATCGTCACACCTGGAGAATCATTATAATGACAGTCATCATCGGCACTGTGGTCACACCTGGAGAATCATTATAATGACAGTCATCATCAGCACTGTGGTCACACCTGGAGAATCATTATAATGACAGTCATCATCAGCACTGTGGTCACACCTGGAGAATCATTATAATGACAGTCATCGTCAACACTGTGGTCACACCTGGAGAATCATTATAATGACAGTCATCATCAGCACTGTGGTCACACCTGGAGAATCATTATAATGACAGTCATCGTCAGTTGTAATACACCTAGATGTTTGGGTGGATGGATGAGGAATGGAACTTGCTTGTACTCTATACTCAAATGAATGAATGAATTAACAGGGTTAATACACACACGCAGTGTGACTGACCGATGCAGGTGCGTGCAGGGACAGATGATTGGCTGATCCAGAAGGAGACCCAGGAGAGCACCACCAACAGAGTAGAAGGGGCGTATGTCTCCAGGATAAAGAACAACACGTTCCTGCGCAGAGCAAAGTGGAGCACCAGCTTCGGGTACAGCCCTACATACATACAGTACATACATACATACATACATACATACATACATACATACACACACACACACACACACACACCACACACACACACACACACACACACACACACACACACACACACACACACACGCGAACAGGTTAGAAGCGGTTATCTGACTCTATAGTGTCGTATTTGGTGAGGTAGACCAGTAGACTGTAAGGTAAGTTATGTTTACTTGCGCGCACACACACACACACACACACACACACACACACACACACACACACACACACACACACACACACACACACACACACACACACAGGTACCTGTCTCATAGACAGCCTCAGAAACAGATGTGTAGTAACTCTCAATACTGTACTGGGCAAGGCGCAGTGTGTCCAGACCCTTCACTGAGTCATTCCCTCTAGTCCAGTAGAATATTACATCCTGTAGGTTGTAGCCCCCTAGAAACACACACAATCACACACTTATCCTCCATGGACATGTTTAACTATACTAGCTCCAGAAGTCTCCGCAAGAATAGTAAACAAACAAACATTTTACTAACTGGTGACATTTTGTTAGTCCCCACGAGGTCAAAAGCAATTTTTCAGGGAGTGTAGGGTTAAATTTAACACTAAGGTTAGATTTAGTGTTCGAACTATGTTGAAGGTTAGGGTTAAGGTTAAGGTTAGGGTAAGAGTACAGGTTAGGGATAGGGAAAATAGGATTTTTGAATGGGACTGAATTGTGTGTCCCCACAAGGTTACCTGTACAAGACTGTGTCTATGTGTGTGTGTGTGTGTGTGTGCATGTGTGCGTGCGTGCGCGTGTGCATGTGTGTGCGTGTGTGCGTGTGTGCATGTGTGTTTGTGGGCTACTCACAGCTCTCCAGCTGCAGGGTGCACACCTGTCTGTCCATTGGGTACTTGGTTAGGTCCATGTTGCAGGCGATGGTCGCTGTTATTCTGTGATGGGAGTGGAGAGAGAGAGAAATGGAGTGAGATATAGAGAGTGATAGATGCAAAGGTGGTGTGTAGACAGCTGGGCTATGGACAACCTGTTGATAGACAGCTGGGCTGTGGACAACCTGTTGATAGACAGCTGGGCTGTGGACAACCTGTTGATAGACAACTGTACCGTCCGTGGCTTTGCTGTTTCAATAGTAGAGTCCTCTGGTTACAAAGGGTCTGGGATGTAGTTAACTACCGTGGCACTGAGCCTGCACTCAGGGGGTGTGAAAGGGAGTATTATGATGACAGTGTTATACAACATCTCTCTGTTAACACAGCCTGCTCAGATCTTATGTTCCAGCCTAATATCTCCCTGAATGTCTCAACGGGAGGGGTCTCCAGGGGCCAGAGGTGTTCAGAGTCCACAGCTTCACCACCACCTGCTCCACTCAGCCACTGTACCCAGGAGGCTCTTTCTTCCTCACATTCACCGGCTCCAACAGAACCTAGACCTAGCCAGCTGTCAATCACTCTGCTGCCTTCTTCTTCCTTAATGTAGATTTCCACCGACGGAAATACAGCTGTGTTCCTGAGTTAACCTCCTCTGAGACTGAGCTCCTCTCCCTCACTGTGACAGGTAACTGACCCAGACTTGTTTACTTTGTTTACTACAGACTGGTCGTAGTGCTGCTGATATTGGTGACGACCACTAGGGCCCTCTATCTGTACTTCAATATCACCAGGGCCCTCTATCTGTACTTCAACATCACCAGGGCCCTCTATCTGGCATTTTGTTGGACAGTGTGTATCCCGTACATACCACTAATAACACTTGAAACTAGAAGATTTGAGCTTTTACACCTTTTATCATCTGGGGGTTTTTAAACTGCTTTATCTATAAAAAATCTAATAAAAACAGCATTTTCATGAAGAACTCTCCTGTCTTTTCAAGAGGTTTGACTGACATGGTAAAGAAATGGAACGTGATTAGTAAGTTATAAGACACAAGTGGTTCATTTAGCTTGATGTATTCATGACATATCCCAGTGGGATTTATCATAGTTTCATAACGCTCTATGACTACATTGACAAATGTTTATAAGTCAATTTAACACATAACACACATAATAACAACGATTTCATCTTAGTAACAGTAGTAAGCTGGTGCATGTCTGGTCAGTAGTAATATAATAATGATTTCATCATAGTAACAGTGTTGGTAATGATTGGTCAGTAACGTGTATAGTAGACTAAAGCATCGTAAATGGTTCATGTTTGGTCAGTAGTAATATAATTAAGCAATAACACATGAGGGGGTGTGGTATATGGCCAATATACCACAGCTAAGGGCTGTTCTCAGGACACAGTACTTAGCCGTGGTATATTGGCCATATACCACAAACCCCCAAAGTGCTTTATTGCAATTATAAACTGGTTACCAACGTAATTAGAGGAGTAAAAATAAATGTTTAGCCATACCCGTGGTATACGGTCTGATATACCACGGCTGTCAGCCAATCAGCATTCAGGGCTCGAACCACCCAGTTTATAATAATATAATAATACATGCCAGTAAGCTGACGCTTTTATCCAAGGCGAATCACAGTCAGGCATACATTTTTTAAGTACGGGTGGATTCCTACCCACAACCCTTGGCATTGCAAGCGCCATGCTCTAGCGACTGAGCCACAAGTACACAGGACACTAGTACGTACCGTAGAGCATAGAGAACGGTCCCGTTGCTGAAGATCCGTATGAGACGGTTCTCCACGGTGACGTCATGCAGGAAGGAGCGTTTGGAGTCTGGAATGAAGGTGTCTGGGATCCAGAGGAGGGAGACTAGTCGTCCATCCACACTCACACTCTCATTCCCTGGGAACACCAGTCGGGAGTCCCTCCAACGCTGACGCAGGAAGATAGTGGCTGTGTAGTCCTGAGGACCAGGTGAGTGATGTACACATTAAAACAGACATTCATGCAAGCAGACCCAAACACACACACACACACACACAGGTTCAACATTACCATATTGATTTCTGAGATGGCATCAATGCTGGCGATATCCAGACTCATCCCAATCTCAACAGGGCCCTCTGGAGAGGGAGAGGAGAGAGATACTGTTATAGCACTTCATTAGTTTGTGTGTGTGTGTGTGTGTGTGTTTGTGTGTGTGTGTGTGAGAGAGAGAGCGAGAGAGAGAGAGTGTGTTCGTTAACTCTCGTCACCATTGAAGTAGGGTCAAATGTAGTGGTTATATCCCTTCATTAGTTTGTGAGTGAGTGAGTGAGTGAGAGAGAGAGAGAGAGAGAGAGAGAGAGAGAGAGAGAGAGAAAGTAGAAAGAGAGAGAGAGAGAAATTAGAAAGAGAGAGAGAGAGAGAGAGAGAAAGAGAGAGAGAAATTAGAAAGAGAGAGAGAGAGAGAGAGAGAAAGTAGAAAGAGAGAGAGAGAGAAATTAGAAAGAGAGAGAGAGAGAGAGAGAGAGAGAGAGAGAGAGAGAGAGAGAGAGAGAGAGAGAGAGAGGGAGAGAGAGAGAAAGAGAGAGAGAGAGAGAGAGAGAGAGAGAGAGAGAGAGAGAGAGAGAGAGAGAGAGAGAGAGAGAGAGAGTGAGAGAGAGAGAGAGAGAGAGAGAGAGAGAGTGTGTGTGTTAACTCTCCTCACCATTGAAGTAGGGCCTCATGTAGCGGTTATATCCCTTCATTAGTTTCTGGATGGTGGGATGCAGCTGGGAGCCATTCGAGTCCTCCCAGTGGTGACTCTCAGGGAGCATACATCCACTGTAGGAGAGAGAGAGAAGAGGTGGAGGTGAGAAGAGAAGAAGAGAGGTGTGGAATATGGGCTAGCCACCTGTAAGGTCAGTAACTGTGACATTAATACCAATATGAGAACCACTGTGTATTCAAATCCTTCCATATAATCTCCTGATTCTCCCTGACCCATGACCCCTAACTTCTCACCTCTGAGTTAGGACCATGCCCAGGGTCAGGAAGGTCAAAGGGTGGGTAGATATCATGATCAGGCTGTCAAAGGACACCAAAGGTCAGCAGCTGTGGACGGAGATAGAGATAACAGAGCTGAGAAATAGGAAGTGAAGGAGTCTACTGGTTTTCTTGCTAGATATACAAACAACATGTTGATTATTACTCAACTAGGGGCATATTTATTAGAGAAAAAATACTAAAATGACCATGTTTTATTGGGCAATGCTACCAGTTTCAGACCGTTTTCTTCCTTTTAGTGCCTGGTGTTGGTATAGCCCTGGTCCTTAAAGGAAAGGTATTGCATGTTGTATTGATTTGTGCATTTCATGTTTTCATGTGTATTGGCATTCAAGCAGGTAGAAATCCATCCGGTATGACGTAGCACCGTGATACAGTCTCTCTCACTACACTGGAAGTCAATAGGAATATGACTTTCAGATGTAAAAAGTCTGTAAAAAATCATACATGTCAGATTTCAATACTGGCTGATGTCATCATGACGGAGGTTGTCTTCTCGCCAATGAGACATTGATCATATTTTTTTACGATATTCCTACCTCAAGAAATGTTTTCTTTAACAGAGAGTCAAGCACATTTTTCTAATTGTCTGCCTGTTTAGTCCAGGGTGCCTTGCGTTGTGCCGTTGCCAGAAATAATATAGAAAGTTTACAGGAATCCAACGAATGAAGGAACGTATTAACGCCCCACCCAGTAGACTGTCGATCAATAGTGCTCACGTTGTCATGCTGCATCACGCGGTTGCTAAAATGTATATGTCGAGGAAATAGGACTATTTTCCTCGAAAATACGTTATGTCACGATTTCAAAGCTATACGATATTTCAGATAGCAAGTTAATTATCTCACATCTAGGAAAAGATTTTGATGAAATTGGTACTAATGTTTGTTTTTTGAGCTGACGGCCCATAGACTTCCATTCAATTCAATTCAATTCAATTCAATTCAATTCAAATGTATAAACAAAAGTCACTCTGGCTAAGCTCTAGAGATCCTCTGTGGAGATGGGAGAACCTTCCAGAAGGACAACCACCTCTGCAGCACTCTACCAATCAGGCCTTTATGGTAGGGTGGCCAAACGGAAGCCACTCCTCAGTAAAAAGCACATGACAGCCCACTTGGATTGTGCCAAAAGGCATCTAAAGATTCTCAGACCATGAGAAACAAGATTCTCTGGTCTGATGAAACCAAGATTGAACCCTTTAGCCTGAACGCCAAGCGTCACCTCTGAAGGCAACCTGGCACCATCCCTAAGGTGAAACATGGTGGTGGCAGCATCATGCTGTGGGGATGTTTTTCAGCGGCAGGGACTGGGTGACTAGTCAGGATCGAGGAAAGATGTCAGGAAAGATGAACAGAGCAAAGTACAAAGAGATCCTTGATAAAAAGCTGCTCCAGAGATATCAGGACCTCAGACTGGGGCGAAGGTTCACCTTCCAACAGGACAACAACCCTAAATACACAGCCAACACAACGCAGCAGTGGATTCGGGACCAGTCTCTGAATGTACTTGAGTGGCCCAGCGAGGGCCCAGACTTGAACCCAATCCAACATCTCTGGAGAGACCTAAAAACAGCTGTGCAGCAACACTCCCCATCAAACCTGACAGAGCATGAGAGGATCTGCAGAGAAGAATGGGAGAAACTCCCCAAATACAGGTGTGCCAAGCTTGTAGCATCATACCCAAGAATAATTTATTCTGTAATCACTGGCAAAGGTGTGTCAAAAAAGTACTGAGTAAAGGGTCTGATAACTTATGTAAATGTGATTTTTCCACCCCAAAAAATGTAGCTAACATTTCAAAAAGCCTGTTTTTGCTTTGTCAATATGGGGTATTGTGATGTCATTATGGGGTATTGTGATGTCATTATTGGGTATTGTGCTGTCAATATGGGGTATTGTGATGTCAATATGGGGTATTGTGATGTCATTATGGGGTATTGTGCTGTCATTATGGGGTATTGTGATGTCATTTTGGGGTATTGTGATGTCATTATGGGGTATTGTGATGTCAATATGGGGTATTGTGATGTCATTATGGGGTATTGTGCGTAGATTGACGAGGAAAAAATAAATTTGCTCAATTTTAGAATAAGGCTGGAACGTAGCAAAATGTGGAAAAAAGTCAAGGAGTATGAATACTTTCCTAAGGCACTGTACAATACATACAGGTTGTATTTACACTGGTGTTTGTTCTCCACTGGTTGCCCTTTTCTTGTGGCAACAGGTCACACATCTTGCTGCTGTGATGGCACATTTTGTTAATTCTTTCCAATGTGCAAAATAATTATATTTGTGTTGTTGTCCTGAGGATCTGTAGGGTCTGTTTGTGTTTGTGAACATAACCCCAGGACCAGCTATTTTAGGGGACTCTTCTCCAGGTTAATCTCTCTGTAGGTGATGGCTTTGTTAAGGAAGGTTTGGGAAGGTTTAAGGAAGGTTTGGGAAGGTTTAAGTAAGGTTTCCTCTTAGGTGGTTGTTGATTGAAAACAGCTCTTTTCTGGATTTTGATTATTAGCTGGTATCGGCCTAATTCTGCTTTACTTACATTATTCCTTGAAGGAGAACGCTCCTTGTCCCAGAATAGCCCAGAATGCACTGCACGGCCCATGATGTAGGTTGGGCAACGTTTCCCATCTCCTCAAAAGTATATCTACTGTTGCGAATGTCCAACTCCACTCTGTAAAGCGATCTGTAGGTTGAACATGGTGAGATTGTAGACTCCTAAACTGATATTACAGTTTGTTTTGCGATTTTACAGCTAACTAGCTACTTTACATGCTGATAGTCTTTGGTATTACTGTGTGTAGCTTAATTTGCTAGCTGGCTACCCAGCCCATAGAGAGAGCATCGCATTCAGAATGTTATAGTCGACTTTAGCTGCAACATATTTCCAAAACGATGTTGCTACCGACCTTATTATAGTGCCAAAATGAAACATTTTTGTCCATAAAAAATATTATTTTCACATATTAGTGTTATTTAACACTGTGAATTAAAAGAATGAGGTGTTTTGGGTGGATGTCACGATCGTCGTAATGATGAGACCAAGGCGCAGCGTGGATAGAGTTCCACATATTTTTTATGAACTGAAACTCACCAAAACAACAAACAACCAAACGAAACGTGAAGCTACTAGTGTGCACACAGGCACCTAACTGTAGACAAGATACCACACCAGAAAGTGGGAAAAAGGGCTGCCTAAATATGATCCCCAATCAGAGACAACGAGCTGTCTCTGATTGGGAACCATATCAGGCCAACATAGACATACAAAAACCCTAGACATACCATAACCTAGAGTACCCACCCTAGTCACACCCTGACCTAACCAATACATATAGAAAACAGGGATATCTAAGGTCAGGGCGTGACAGGTGGATTTTTCCTTTAAGAGATGAAGGATGTTTGATCTTTTGCCCTGGTGTAATGCTTAAACACCTGATATATCACACACACAAACATCCACGCTCACACACGCACACACAAGGACCCACACACAGAGAGAGACATGCGAGCGAGCAACTGCACAGTGCAATCCAAAAGTCATGCCCATTCTTCACCACCAGATGGCAGCATCAACCCAGCACAAGGGACAATACTTCCTTTGTGGTATTACAGTGGAGGTCTCATTAGATGGTTATATACTGTATTAGTGTGATGTGTCACTGTCCCAGTCCTCTGAAATACCATAACATTTCGTAACACTTTATTTGGATATTCCATCTGTAGATGTTCTACAGACTATTTACTGACTATGAGTAACATTTCAACTAACTATCTACTAACCCTAGCCTCACCTTAATCCTTACCCTAACCCTAATGCTTACCCTAAATCCAACCTTAATCCTTATCCTAACCCTAATGCTTACCCTAAATCTA
The DNA here is from genome assembly GCF_013265735.2 of Oncorhynchus mykiss. NCBI lineage: Eukaryota > Metazoa > Chordata > Actinopteri > Salmoniformes > Salmonidae > Oncorhynchus > Oncorhynchus mykiss. The sequence goes on from NC_050571.1 coordinate 13,810,285, forward strand.
ACCTTAATCTTTACCTTAACCCTAATGCTTACTCTAAATCTAACTTTAATCCTTATCCTAACCCTAATGCTTACCCTAAATCTAACCTTAATCCTTATCCTAACCCTAATGCTTACATTAAATCTAACCTTAATCCTTACCCTAACCCCAATGCTTACCCTAAATAAAACCTTAATCCTTATCCTAAACCTAACCTTTACCCTTACCCTAACTCTTATTCTAGACCTAAACATAACCTTAGCAAGCAGTTGCATATCAACTAGTAGTTTCTTCATCAAAGTTAGTGGTGGTATCTAAACTACCTTGTAGAACCATTACACAGCTTCTAGAACCTGGTCTGGTACTGGTACCCTGCACATCGTCTGGTACTGGTACCTCTTCACATCGTCTGGTACTGGTACCTCTTCACATCATCTGGTACTGGTACCCTGCACATCGTCTGGTACTGGTACCCTGCACATCGTCTGGTACTGGTACCCTGCACATCGTCTGGTACTGGTACCCTGCACATTGTCTGGTACTGGTACCCTGCACATCATCTGGTACTGGTACCCTGCACATTGTCTGGTACTGGTACCCTGCACATCATCTGGTACTGGTACCCTGCACATCGTCTGGTACTGGTACCCTGCACATCGTCCGGTTCTCGTACCCTGCACATCGTCTGGTACTGGTACCCTGCACATCGTCTGTTACTGGTACCCTGCACATCGTCTGGTACTGGTACCCTGCACATCGTCTGGTACTGGTACCCTGCACATTGTCTGGTTCTGGTACCTTGCACATCGTCTGGTTCTGGTACCCTACACATCGTCTGGTACTGGTACCCTGCACATCGTCTGGTTCTGGTACCCTGCACATCGTCTGGTACTGGTACCCTGCACATCGTCTGGTACTGGTACCCTGCACATCGTCTGGTACTGGTACCCTGCACATCGTCTGGTACTGGTACCTTGCACATCGTCTGGTTCTGGTACCCTGCACATCGTCTGGTACTGGTACCCTGCACATCGTCTGGTTCTGGTACCCTGCACATCGTCTGGTACTGGTACCCTGCACATCATCTGGTACTGGTACCCTGCACATCATCTGGTACTGGTACCCTGCACATCATCTGGTACTGGTACCCTGCACATCGTCTGGTACTGGTACCCTGCACATCGTCTGGTACTGGTACCCTGTACATCGTCTGGCACTGGTACCCTACACATCGTCTGGTACTGGTACCCTGCACATCGTCTGGTACTGGTACCCTACACATCGTCTGGTACTGGTACCCTGTACATCGTCTGGCACTGGTACCCTACACATCGTCTGGTTCTGGTACCCTGCACATCGTCTGGTACTGGTACCCTGCACATTGTCTGGTACTGGTACCCTGCACATCGTCTGGCACTGGTACCCTACACATCGTCTGGTACTGGTACCCTGCACATCATCTGGTACTGGTACCCTGCACATCGTCTGGTACTGGTACCCTGCACATCATCTGGTACTGGTACCCTGCACGTCGTCTGGTACTGGTACCCTACATCATCTGGTACTGGTACCCTACACATCGTCTGGTACTGGTACCCTACACATCGTCTGGTACTGGTACCCTGAACATCGTCTGGTACTGGTACCCTGCACATCGTCTGGTACTGGTACCCTGCACATTGTCTGGTACTGGTACCCTGCACATCGTCTGGCACTGGTACCCTACACATCGTCTGGTACTGGTACCCTGCACATTGTCTGGTACTGGTACCCTGCACATCGTCTGGCACTGGTACCCTACACATCGTCTGGTACTGGTACCCTGCACATCGTCTGGTACTGGTACCCTACACATCGTCTGGTACTGGTACCCTGCACATCGTCTGGTACTGGTACCCTGCACATTGTCTGGTACTGGTACCCTGCACATCGTCTGGTACTGGTACCCTACACATTGTCTGGTACTGGTACCCTGCACATCGTCTGGTACTGGTACCCTGCACATCGTCTGGTACTGGTACCCTGCACATCGTCTGGTACTGGTACCCTGCACATCGTCTGGTACTGGTACCCTGCACATTGTCTGGTACTGGTACCCTGCACATCGTCTGGTACTGGTACCCTGCACATCATCTGGTACTGGTACCCTGCACAATGTCTGGTACTGGTACCCTACACATCGTCTGGCACTGGTACCCTGCACATCGTCTGGTACTGGTACCCTACACATCGTCTGGCACTGGTACCCTACACATCGTCTGGTACTGGTACCCTGCACATCGTCTGGTACTGGTACCCTACACATCGTCTGGTACTGGTACCCTGCACATTGTCTGGTACTGGTACCCTACACATCGTCTGGTACTGGTACCCTACACATCGTCTGGTACTGGTACCCTACACATCGTCTGGCACTGGTACCCTGCACATCGTCTGGTACTGGTACCCTGCACATCGTCTGGTACTGGTACCCTACACATCGTCTGGTACTGGTACCCTGCACATTGTCTGGTACTGGTACCCTACACATCGTCTGGTACTGGTACCCTACACATCGTCTGGTACTGGTACCCTACACATCGTCTGGCACTGGTACCCTGCACATCGTCTGGTACTGGTACCCTGCACATCGTCTGGTACTGGTACCCTGCACATCGTCTGGTACTGGTACCCTACACATCGTCTGGCACTGGTACCCTGCACATCGTCTGGCACTGGTACCCTGCACATCGTCTGGTACTGGTACCCTGCACATCGTCTGGTACTGGTACCCTGCACATCGTCTGGTACTGGTACCCTAACCCTGCACATCGTCTGGCACTGGTACCCTGCACATCGTCTGGTACTGGTACCCTACACATCGTCTGGTACTGGTACCCTGCACATCATCTGGTACTGGTACCCTGCACATCGTCTGGTACTGGTACCCTACACATCGTCTGGTACTGGTACCCTGCACATCGTCTGGTACTGGTACCCTACACATCGTCTGGTACTGGTACCCTGCACATCGTCTGGTACTGGTACCCTACACATCGTCTGGTACTGGTACCCTGCACATCGTCTGGTACTGGTACCCTGTGTACTGCATGTAGCCAGGTTATTTCTACGGTGTGTGTGTTCCTTATTATTATTACTCTATTATTTCTACATTTTTCTTTCTACATTGTTGTGAATAGCCGTTAAGGAAGCATTTCACTGTTAGTCTACACACATTGTGTCACGACTCCTACCGAAGGTGGCTCCCCTTCCTGTTCGGGTGGTGCTCGGCGGTCGTCGTCACCGGCCTACTAGCTGTCACCGATCCCTTTTTCCCTTTTCTGTTGGTTTGGTCTGATTTGTTTCACCTGTTTCCTGTTTAGAGTCTTAGTTTGTTTATTTAAGTCGGTAGGCCGTCTGCTCTTCATGTGTTTGGCTATTTAAGTCGGTAGGCCGCCTGCTCTTCATGTGTTTGGCTATTTAAGTCGGTAGGCCGCCTGCTCTTCATGTGTTTGGCTATTTAAGTCGGTAGGCCGCCTGCTCTTCATGTGTTTGGCTATTTAAGTCGGTAGGCCGCCTGCTCTTCATGTGTTTGGCTATTTAAGTCGGTAGGCCGCCTGCTCTTCATGTGTTTGGCTATTTAAGTCGGTAGGCCGCCTGCTCTTCATGTGTTTGGCTATTTAAGTCGGTAGGCCGCCTGCTCTTCATGTGTTTGGCTATTTAAGTCGGTAGGCCGCCTGCTCTTCGTGTGTTTGGCTATTTAAGTCGGTAGGCCGCCTGCTCTTCGTATGTTTGGCTATTTAAGTCGGTAGGCCGCCTGCTCTTCGTATGTTTGGCTATTTAAGTCGGTAGGCCGCCTGCTCTTCGTATGTTTGGCTATTTAAGTCGGTAGGCCGCCTGCTCTTCATGTGTTTGGCTATTTAAGTCGGTAGGCCACCTGCTCTTCATCCGGGCTTGTTTATTCCCACTTTATATGTGTGGTAGTGCGATCTTGGTTTGGTTCCTGTTTTGGGCATTTGTTTTATGACGCTCAGTTTCGTTTTATATACTATTTTGCCTGGTGCTGAATAAAGAGCTATTCAGAACTTTCTGCCTCCTGCACCTGACTCCTCACCCACTACGCCTAAGATTGTTACACATGGTTTACAAAGCAAAACAGATTCTATTTCGATTCTCATCTTTCATCTCTCACTACTCAATCCTATCCCTCATTCTTCCCACAGTCTTCCCACCTAAGACCTCCCCCCGGCATTCATCCTTTCTTTTTCTCATCCATCCATCCATCCTTCAGTTTCTCTTACTGACTGTCACTGTCACTCGCTACCCTCCCTGTTTCCTGTAGAGCTGTTCTCTTCACTCTCCATCTCTCTCTATCTCTCACTCTCTCTTCACTCTCTCCATCTCTCTCTCCACTTTCTCCATCTCTCTCTTCACTCGCTCCATCTCTCTCTCTCTCTCCATCTCTCTCTTAACTCTCTACATCTCTCTCTTAACTCTCTCCATCTCTCTCTTAACTCTCTCTATCTCTCTCTCTCCATCTCTCTCTTTACTCTCTCCATCTCTCTCTCTCTCTCTCTTCACTCTCTCCATCTCTCTCTTCACTCTCTCCACTCTCTCCATCTCTCTCTTCACTCTCTCCATCTCTCCATCTCTCTTTTCACTCTCTCCATCTCTCTCTCTCTCCATCTCTCTCTTAACTCTCTCCATCTCTTTCTCCATCTCTCTCTCTCTCTTCACTCTCCATCTCTCTCTTCACTCTCTCCATCTCTCTCTCTCCATCTCTCTCTCTCCATCTCTCTCTTCACTCTCTCCATCTCTCTCTAGCTCTCTCTCTCCATCTCTCTCTTTACTCTCTCCATTTCTCTCTCTCTTCATCTCTCTCTTTACTCTCTCCATCTCTCTCTCTCCATCTCTCTCTTTACTCTCTCCATCTCTCTCTCTCTCTTCACTCCACAGATGAACACTTTTCCCCGTTATCTCTTTAATTGAACAGACAATCTCTCTCTTTCCCTATCTCTCAACACCTCTCTCTTTCCCTATCTCTCTCTATTTCTCTCCCTCTCAACACCTCTCTCTTTCCCTATCTCTCTCTTTCTCAACACTACTCTCGTTCCCTATCTCTCTCTCTTTCTCTCCCTCTCAACACCTCTCTCTTTCCATCTCTCTCTCTTTCTCTCCCTCTCAACACCTCTCTTTCCCTCTCTCTCAACACCTCTCCTTTTCCCTATCTCTCTCTCTTTCTCAACACCTCTCTCTTTCACTATCTCTCTCTATTTCTCTCCCTCTCTCTTTCCCTATCTCTCTCTTTCTCTCCCTCTCAACACCTCTCGCTTTCCCTATCTCTCTCTCTTTCCCGCTCTCTCTCGTTCTCTCCCTCTCAACACCTCTCTCTTTCCCTTTCTCTCTCTCTTTCCCTATCTCTCTCTCTTTCTCTCCCTCTCAACACCTTTCTCTTTCCCTTTCTCTCTCTCTTTCCCTATCTCTCTCTCTTTCTCTCCCTCTCAACACCTCTCTCTTTCACTATCTCTCTCTCTTTCTCAACACCTCTCTTTCCCTATCTCTCTCTCATTCTCTCCCTCTCAACACCTCTCTCTTTTTCTATTTATCTCTGTTTTTCTCCCTCTCAGAACCCGCCTCCCGCCCACCCTCTCTTTCTTACCTTTCTTTTATTTGTCTTCCAAAACTCTTTGTTTGTGATTTTCTGTCTCACAAACTCAGGGCATTCCTTCACCACTTCTTTATCCAGTTCTTCCTCTCCTCTGCTGTCTCCTTCCTGTGCTCCTCTGGGTCCAGTGACAGTGATTGGTCCTTAAGCCTGCGTATTTATATGGATTAATCTCAATGTTTTCCACATAAGCCAATACATCACTGTCAGCCACAATGTATGCCTGTCTGGTGTGTGGGAATGAGTGTCTGTACGCTGTCTCTCTCTGTCACTGAAATCTCTTCTGCACTTCTGCCCTCCTCTCCCCTCCCCTCTCAGTCTTTCACACCCTCCCCCCACCACCTTCCTTTCCCCTTCTTACGTTATCTTTCTTGCTCTCTCACTGTGTGTGTGTGTGTGTGTGTGGGTGGGTGGGTGGGTGGGTGGGTGGTTGGTGACAGGTGTTTGCATGGGATGGAAAACCAGACAGAGCCAGAGGTGAGTTGAATAATTAGACACAGACAGTTTCGCCTGAAGAGAGACTGAGGATCACACACAAACATTAAGACATTCAGACAACTTTGGCATCTATCTATCCATTCCATTGTAGTTCAGGTTTAATGCCCCAGGTGCATTCTGAACAAGAGTAGAATTGCATAGTGGACGAGGTATCAGAATGTCTTACAAACACAGTGGTGCAATTTGAGGACGACATGTGGTGGCGAGTGATGTAGGTGCTGGAGATGTGGGTCTGGGTAGAGGTGATGTTGTGGTGGTCTGGGTAGAGGTGATGTTGTATTGGGTCTGGGTAGAGGTGATGTTGTATTGGGTCTGGGTAGAGGTGATGTTGTATTGGGTCTGGGTAGAGGTGATGTTGTATTGGGTCTGGGTAGAGGTGATGTTGTATTGGGTCTGGGTAGAAGTGATGTTGTATTGGGTCTGGGTAGAGGTGATGTTGTATTGGGTCTGGGTAGAGGTGATGTTGTATTGGGTCTGGGTAGAGGTGATGTTGTATTGGGTCTGGGTAGAGGTGATGTTGTGGTGGTCTGGGTAGAGGTGATGTTGTATTGGGTCTGGGTAGAGGTGATGTTGTATTGGGTCTGGGTAGAGGTGATGTTGTATTGGGTCTGGGTAGAGGTGATGTTGTATTGGGTCTGGGTAGAGGTGATGACATGTGGTGGCGAGTGATGTAGGTGCTGGAGATGTGGGTCTGGGTAGAGGTGATGTTGTGGTGGTTCTGGGTAGAAGTGATGTTGTATTGGGTCTGGGCAGAGGTGATGTTGTGGTGGGTCTGGGTAGAGGTTTAAGGATTTAGGGTTGTACCTGGTGGGTTCCTTGACGATTTGTGTGAGATTGAGGGCATCTAGCTTAGATTGTAGGACTGCCGGGGTGTTAAGCATATCCCAATTTAGGTCACCTAACAGAACGAACTCTGAAGCTAGATGGGGGGCGATCAATTCACAAATGGTCCAGGGCACAGCTGGGAGCGGAGGGGGGTCGATAGCAGGCGGCAACAGTGAGAGACTTATTTCTGGAGAGGTTCATTTTTTTAATTAGATGTTCAAACAGTTTGGGTATAGACCTGGAAAGTATGACAGAACTTTGCAGGCTATCTATACAGTAGATTGCAACTCCTCCCCCTTTGACAGTTCTATCTTCACAGAAAATGTTGTAGTTGGGGATGGAAATCTCAGAATTGTTGGTGGCCTTCCTAAGCCAGGATTCAGACACGGCAAGGACATCAGGGTTGGCAGAGTGTGCTAAAGCAGTGAGTAAAACAAACTTAGGGAGGAGGCTTCTGATGTTGACATGCATGAAACCAAGGCTTTTTCGATCACAGAAGTCAACAAATGAGGGTACCTGGGGACACACAGGGCCTGGGTTTACCTCCTTACACATCAGACCCCTTGACTTTTTCCATGTTGTTTTACATTACAGCCGTATTCTAAAATGGAATAAATACATTTTTTCACTCATCAATATACACACAATATCCCATAATGTCAAAGCAAAAACAATCAGGCCAAAAAGTTCCATTTTGGTTTAATCACACCAGAGAATCTTGTTTCTCATGGTCTGGGAGTCTTTAGGTGCCTTTAGGCAAACTCCAAGTGGGCTGTCATGTGCCTTTTACTGAGGAGTGGCTTCCGTCTGGCCACTACTATAAAGGCCTGATTGGTGGAGTGCTGCAGAAATGTCCAAAAACCTGTTTTCGCTTTGTCATGGGAGCGGAGGGGGGTCGATAGCAGGCGGCAACAGTGAGAGACTTATTTCTGGAGATGGAGGTGATGGATGGTAGAGATGGTAGAGATGGAGGGAGAGATGGCTGGAGAATATGAAAAGATGGAGGGGTGGATGTATGGAGTGATTGCTCGTGGTAATGAATAGATGGATGGATGGAGGGAGGGATGGATGGAGAGATGGATGGAGGAGATGGAGGGATGGATGGATTGATGAATCTCCCCCCGAAGCAGGCTGAAATATAGATCAATAACCCCACGGCAGGCTGAAATATAGATCAATAACCCCACAGCAGGCTGAAATATAGATCAATAACCCCACGCTAGGCTGAAATATAGATCAATAACCCCACGGCAGGCTGAAATATAGATCAATAACCCCACGCTAGGCTGAAATATAGATCAATAACCCCACAGCAGGCTGAAATATAGATCAATAACCCCACGCTAGGCTGAAACATAGATCAATAACCCCACGGCAGGCTGAAATATAGATCAATAACCCCACAGCAGGCTGAAATATAGATCAATAACCCCACAGCAGGCTGAAATATAGATCAATAACCCCACGCTAGGCTGAAATATAGATCAATAACCCCACGCTAGGCTGAAATATAGATCAATAACCCCACGCTAGGCTGAAATATAGATCAATAACCCCACAGCAGGCTGAAATATAGATCAATAACCCCACGGCAGGCTGAAATATAGATCAATAACCCCACGGCAGGCTGAAATATAGATCAATAACCCCACGCTAGGCTGAAATATAGATCAATAACCCCACGGCAGGCTGAAATATAGATCAATAACCCCACGCTAGGCTGAAATATAGATCAATAACCCCACAGCAGGCTGAAATATAGATCAATAACCCCACAGCAGGCTGAAATATAGATCAATAACCCCACAGCAGGCTGAAATATAGATCAATAACCCCACGCTAGGCTGAAATATAGATCAATAACCCCACGCTAGGCTGAAATATAGATCAATAACCCCACGCTAGGCTGAAATATAGATCAATAACCCCACGCTAGGCTGAAATATAGATCAATAACCCCACAGCAGGCTGAAATATAGATCAATAACCCCACGCTAGGCTGAAACATAGATCAATAACCCCACGGCAGGCTGAAATATAGATCAATAACCCCACAGCAGGCTGAAATATAGATCAATAACCCCACAGCAGGCTGAAATATAGATCAATAACCCCACGCTAGGCTGAAATATAGATCAATAACCCCACAGCAGGCTGAAATATAGATCAATAACCCCACGCTAGGCTGAAATATAGATCAATAACCCCACGCTAGGCTGAAATATAGATCAATAACCCCACGCTAGGCTGAAATATAGATCAATAACCCCACGGCAGGCTGAAATATAGATCAATAACCCACGCTAGGCTGAAATATAGATCAATAACCCCACGCTAGGCTGAAATATAGATCAATAACCCCACGCTAGGCTGAAATATAGATCAATAACCCCACGGCAGGCTGAAATATAGATCAATAACCCCACGCTAGGCTGAAATATAGATCAATAACCCCACGGCAGGCTGAAATATAGATCAATAACCCACGCTAGGCTGAAATATAGATCAATAACCCCACGCTAGGCTGAAATATAGATCAATAACCCCACAGCAGGCTGAAATATAGATCAATAACCCCACGGCAGGCTGAAATATAGATCAATAACCCCACGCTAGGCTGAAATATAGATCAATAACCCCACGCTAGGCTGAAATATAGATCAATAACCCCACGCTAGGCTGAAATATAGATCAATAACCCCACAGCAGGCTGAAATATAGATCAATAACCCCACGCTAGGCTGAAATATAGATCAATAACCCCACGCTAGGCTGAAATATAGATCAATAACCCCACACTAGGCTGAAATATAGATCAATAACCCCACAGCAGGCTGAAATATAGATCAATAACCCCACGCTAGGCTGAAATATAGATCAATAACCCCACGCTAGGCTGAAATATAGATCAATAACCCACGCTAGGCTGAAATATAGATCAATAACCCCACGCTAGGCTGAAATATAGATCAATAACCCCACGCTAGGCTGAAATATAGATCAATAACCCCACAGCAGGCTGAAATATAGATCAATAACCCCACAGCAGGCTGAAATATAGATCAATAACCCCACGCTAGGCTGAAATATAGACCAATAACCCCACGCTAGGCTGAAATATAGATCAATAACCCCACGGCAGGCTGAAATATAGATCAATAACCCCACAGCAGGCTGAAATATAGATCAATAACCCCACGCTAGGCTGAAATATAGATCAATAACCCCACGCTAGGCTGAAATATAGATCAATAACCCCACGCTAGGCTGAAATATAGATCAATAACCCCACGCTAGGCTGAAATATAGATCAATAACCCCACAGCAGGCTGAAATATAGATCAATAACCCCACGCTAGGCTGAAATATAGATCAATAACCCCACAGCAGGCTGAAATATAGATCAATAACCCCACGCTAGGCTGAAATATAGATCAATAACCCCACGCTAGGCTGAAATATAGATCAATAACCCCACAGCAGGCTGAAATATAGATCAATAACCCCACGCTAGGCTGAAATATAGATCAATAACCCCACGCTAGGCTGAAATATAGATCAATAACCCCACAGCAGGCTGAAATATAGATCAATAACCCCACAGCAGGCTGAAATATAGATCAATAACCCCACGCTAGGCTGAAATATAGATCAATAACCCCACGCTAGGCTGAAATATAGATCAATAACCCCACAGCAGGCTGAAATATAGATCAATAACCCCACAGCAGGCTGAAATATAGATCAATAACCCCACGCTAGGCTGAAATATAGATCAATAACCCCACAGCAGGCTGAAATATAGATCAATAACCCCACGGCAGGCTGAAATATAGATCAATAACCCCACGCTAGGCTGAAATATAGATCAATAACCCCACGCTAGGCTGAAATATAGATCAATAACCCCACGCTAGGCTGAAATATAGATCAATAACCCCACGGCAGGCTGAAATATAGATCAATAACCCCACAGCAGGCTGAAATATAGATCAATAACCCCACGCTAGGCTGAAATATAGATCAATAACCCCACAGCAGGCTGAAATATAGATCAATAACCCCACGCTAGGCTGAAATATAGATCAATAACCCCACGGCAGGCTGAAATATAGATCAATAACCCCACAGCAGGCTGAAATATAGATCAATAACCCCACAGCAGGCTGAAATATAGATCAATAACCCCACAGCAGGCTGAAATATAGATCAATAACCCCACGGCAGGCTGAAATATAGATCAATAACCCCACAGCAGGCTGAAATATAGATCAATAACCCCACGCTAGGCTGAAATATAGATCAATAACCCCACGCTAGGCTGAAATATAGATCAATAACCCCACAGCAGGCTGAAATATAGATCAATAACCCCACGCTAGGCTGAAATATAGATCAATAACCCCACGCTAGGCTGAAATATAGATCAATAACCCCACAGCAGGCTGAAATATAGATCAATAACCCCACAGCAGGCTGAAATATAGATCAATAACCCCACGCTAGGCTGAAATATAGATCAATAACCCCACAGCAGGCTGAAATATAGATCAATAACCCCACAGCAGGCTGAAATATAGATCAATAACCCCACGGCAGGCTGAAATATAGATCAATAACCCCACGCTAGGCTGAAATATAGATCAATAACCCCACAGCAGGCTGAAATATAGATCAATAACCCCACAGCAGGCTGAAATATAGATCAATAACCCCACGCTAGGCTGAAATATAGATCAATAACCCCACGCTAGGCTGAAATATAGATCAATAACCCCACGCTAGGCTGAAATATAGATCAATAACCCCACAGCAGGCTGAAATATAGATCAATAACCCCACAGCAGGCTGAAATATAGATCAATAACCCCACGCTAGGCTGAAATATAGACCAATAACCCCACGGCAGGCTGAAATATAGATCAATAACCCCACGCTAGGCTGAAATATAGATCAATAACCCCACAGCAGGCTGAAATATAGATCAATAACCCCACGCTAGGCTGAAATATAGATCAATAACCCCACGCTAGGCTGAAATATAGATCAATAACCCCACAGCAGGCTGAAATATAGATCAATAACCCCACAGCAGGCTGAAATATAGATCAATAACCCCACAGCAGGCTGAAATATAGATCAATAACCCCACAGCAGGCTGAAATATAGATCAATAACCCCACAGCAGGCTGAAATATAGATCAATAACCCCACAGCAGGCTGAAATATAGATCAATAACCCCACAGCAGGCTGAAATATAGATCAATAACCCCACGGCAGGCTGAAATATAGATCAATAACCCCACAGCAGGCTGAAATATAGATCAATAACCCCACAGCAGGCTGAAATATAGATCAATAACCCCACGGCAGGCTGAAATATAGATCAATAACCCCACAGCAGGCTGAAATATAGATCAATAACCCCACAGCAGGCTGAAATATAGATCAATAACCCCACAGCAGGCTGAAATATAGATCAATAACCCCACGCTAGGCTGAAATATAGATCAATAACCCCACGCTAGGCTGAAATATAGATCAATAACCCCACAGCAGGCTGAAATATAGATCAATAACCCCACGGCAGGCTGAAATATAGATCAATAACCACACGGCAGGCTGAAATATAGATCAATAACCCCACAGCAGGCTGAAATATAGATCAATAACCCCACGCTAGGCTGAAATATAGATCAATAACACCACGCTAGGCTGAAATATAGATCAATAACCCCACGGCAGGCTGAAATATAGATCAATAACCCCACAGCAGGCTGAAATATAGATCAATAACCCCACGGCAGGCTGAAATATAGATCAATAACCCCACAGCAGGCTGAAATATAGATCAATAACCCCACGCTAGGCTGAAATATAGATCAATAACCCCACGCTAGGCTGAAATATAGATCAATAACCCCACGGCAGGCTGAAATATAGATCAATAACCCCACAGCAGGCTGAAATATAGATCAATAACCCCACGCTAGGCTGAAATATAGATCAATAACCCCACGCTAGGCTGAAATATAGATTAATAACCCCACGCTAGGCTGAAATATAGATCAATAACCCCACAGCAGGCTGAAATATAGATCAATAACCCCACAGCAGGCTGAAATATAGATCAATAACCCCACGGCAGGCTGAAATATAGATCAATAACCCCACGCTAGACTGAAATATAGATCAATAACCCCACGGCAGGCTGAAATATAGATCAATAACCCCACGCTAGACTGAAATATAGATCAATAACCCCACGCTAGGCTGAAATATAGATCAATAACCCCACAGCAGGCTGAAATATAGATCAATAACCCCACGGCAGGCTGAAATATAGATCAATAACCCCACGCTAGGCTGAAATATAGATCAATAACCCCACAGCAGGCTGAAATATAGATCAATAACCCCACGCTAGGCTGAAATATAGATCAATAACCCCACGCTAGGCTGAAATATAGATCAATAACCCCACGCTAGGCTGAAATATAGATCAATAACCCCACGCTAGGCTGAAATATAGATCAATAACCCCACAGCAGGCTGAAATATAGATCAATAACCCCACAGCAGGCTGAAATATAGATCAATAACCCCACGCTAGGCTGAAATATAGATCAATAACCCCACGCTAGGCTGAAATATAGATCAATAACCCCACGGCAGGCTGAAATATAGATCAATAACCCCACGCTAGGCTGAAATATAGATCAATAACCCCACGCTAGGCTGAAATATAGATCAATAACCCCACGCTAGGCTGAAATATAGATCAATAACCCCACAGCAGGCTGAAATATAGATCAATAACCCCACGGCAGGCTGAAATATAGATCAATAACCCCACAGCAGGCTGAAATATAGATCAATAACCCCACGCTAGACTGAAATATAGATCAATAACCCCACAGCAGGCTGAAATATAGATCAATAACCCCACAGCAGGCTGAAATATAGATCAATAACCCCACGCTAGGCTGAAATATAGATCAATAACCCCACAGCAGGCTGAAATATAGATCAATAACCCCACGCTAGGCTGAAATATAGATCAATAACCCCACGCTAGGCTGAAATATAGATCAATAACCCCACAGCAGGCTGAAATATAGATCAATAACCCCACGGCAGGCTGAAATATAGATCAATAACCCCACGCTAGGCTGAAATATAGATCAATAACCCCACAGCAGGCTGAAATATAGATCAATAACCCCACGCTAGGCTGAAATATAGATCAATAACCCCACGCTAGGCTGAAATATAGATCAATAACCCCACAGCAGGCTGAAATATAGATCAATAACCCCACGCTAGACTGAAATATAGATCAATAACCCCACGGCAGGCTGAAATATAGATCAATAACCCCACGCTAGGCTGAAATATAGATCAATAACCCCACAGCAGGCTAAAATATAGATCAATAACCCCACACTAGGCTGAAATATAGATCAATAACCCCACGCTAGGCTGAAATATAGATCAATAACCCCACGCTAGGCTGAAATATAGATCAATAACCCCACGCTAGGCTGAAATATAGATCAATAACCCCACAGCAGGCTGAAATATAGATCAATAACCCCACGCTAGGCTGAAATATAGATCAATAACCCCACGCTAGGCTGAAATATAGACCAATAACCCCACGCTAGGCTGAAATATAGATCAATAACACCACGCTAGGCTGAAATATAGACCAATAACCCCACGCTAGGCTGAAATATAGATCAATAACCCCACAGCAGGCTGAAATATAGATCAATAACCCCACGCTAGGCTGAAATATAGATCAATAACCCCACAGCAGGCTGAAATATAGATCAATAACCCCACAGCAGGCTGAAATATAGATCAATAACCCCACAGCAGGCTGAAATATAGATCAATAACCCCACAGCAGGCTGAAATATAGATCAATAACCCCACGGCAGGCTGAAATATAGATCAATAACCCCACGGCAGGCTGAAATATAGATCAATAACCCCACGGCAGGCTGAAATATAGATCAATAACCCCACAGCAGGCTGAAATATAGATCAATAACCCCACGGCAGGCTGAAATATAGATCAATAACCCCACGGCAGGCTGAAATATAGATCAATAACCCCACGGCAGGCTGAAATATAGATCAATAACCCCACGGCAGGCTGAAATATAGATCAATAACCCCACAGCAGGCTGAAATATAGATCAATAACCCCACGCTAGGCTGAAATATAGATCAATAACCCCACGCTAGGCTGAAATATAGATCAATAACCCCACGCTAGGCTGAAATATAGATCAATAACCCCACAGCAGGCTGAAATATAGATCAATAACCCCACGCTAGGCTGAAATATAGATCAATAACCCCACGCTAGGCTGAAATATAGATCAATAACCCCACGGCAGGCTGAAATATAGATCAATAACCCCACGGCAGGCTGAAATATAGATCAATAACCCCACAGCAGGCTGAAATATAGATCAATAACCCCACGCTAGGCTGAAATATAGATCAATAACCCCACGGCAGGCTGAAATATAGATCAATAACCCCACAGCAGGCTGAAATATAGATCAATAACCCCACGCTAGGCTGAAATATAGATCAATAACCCCACAGCAGGCTGAAATATAGATCAATAACCCACGCTAGGCTGAAATATAGATCAATAACCCCACGCTTGGCTGAAATATAGATCAATAACCCCACGGCAGGCTGAAATATAGATCAATAACCCCACGCTAGGCTGAAATATAGATCAATAACCCCACGCTAGACTGAAATATAGATCAATAACCCCACGCTAGGCTGAAATATAGATCAATAACCCCACAGCAGGCTGAAATATAGATCAATAACCCCACAGCAGGCTGAAATATAGATCAATAACCACACGCTAGGCTGAAATATAGATCAATAACCCCACAGCAGGCTGAAATATAGATCAATAACCCCACGCTAGGCTGAAATATAGATCAATAACCTCACGCTAGGCTGAAATATAGATCAATAACCCCACAGCAGGCTGAAATATAGATCAATAACCCCACGGCAGGCTGAAATATAGATCAATAACCCCACAGCAGGCTGAAATATAGATCAATAACCCCACAGCAGGCTGAAATATAGATCAATAACCCCACAGCAGGCTGAAATATAGATCAATAACCCCACGGCAGGCTGAAATATAGATCAATAACCCCACGCTAGGCTGAAATATAGATCAATAACCCCACGCTAGGCTGAAATATAGATCAATAACCTCACGCTAGGCTGAAATATAGATCAATAACCCCACGCTAGGCTGAAATATAGATCAATAACCCCACGCTAGGCTGAAATATAGATCAATAACCCCACAGCAGGCTGAAATATAGATCAATAACCCCACGGAAGGCTGAAATATAGATCAATAACCCCACGGCAGGCTGAAATATAGATCAATAACCCCACGGCAGGCTGAAATATAGATCAATAACCCCACGCTAGGCTGAAATATAGATCAATAACCCCACGGCAGGCTGAAATATAGATCAATAACCCCACGGCAGGCTGAAATATAGATCAATAACCCCACGGCAGGCTGAAATATAGATCAATAACCCCACGGCAGGCTGAAATATAGATCAATAACCCCACGCTAGGCTGAAATATAGATCAATAACCCCACGCTAGGCTGAAATATAGATCAATAACCCCACGCTAGGCTGAAATATAGATCAATAACCCCACGGCAGGCTGAAATATAGATCAATAACCCCACGGCAGGCTGAAATATAGATCAATAACCCCACGGCAGGCTGAAATATAGATCAATAACCCCACGCTAGGCTGAAATATGGATCAATAACCCCACAGCAGGCTGAAATATAGATCAATAACCCCACGCTAGGCTGAAATATAGATCAATAACCCCACAGCAGGCTGAAATATAGATCAATAACCCCACAGCAGGCTGAAATATAGATCAATAACCCCACGCTAGGCTGAAATATAGATCAATAACCCCACGCTAGGCTGAAATATAGATCAATAACCCCACAGCAGGCTGAAATATAGATCAATAACCCCACGGCAGGCTGAAATATAGATCAATAACCCCACGGCAGGCTGAAATATAGATCAATAACCCCACGGCAGGCTGAAATATAGATCAATAACCCCACAGCAGGCTGAAATATAGATCAATAACCCCACAGCAGGCTGAAATATAGATCAATAACCCCACGGCAGGCTGAAATATAGATCAATAACCCCACAGCAGGCTGAAATATAGATCAATAACCCCACAGCAGGCTGAAATATAGATCAATAACCCCACGCTAGGCTGAAATATAGATCAATAACCCCACAGCAGGCTGAAATATAGATCAATAACCCCACGGCAGGCTGAAATATAGATCAATAACCCCACAGCAGGCTGAAATATAGATCAATAACCCCACGCTAGGCTGAAATATAGATCAATAACCCCACGGCAGGCTGAAATATAGATCAATAACCCCACGCTAGGCTGAAATATAGATCAATAACCCCACGCTAGGCTGAAATATAGATCAATAACCCCACGCTAGGCTGAAATATAGATCAATAACCCCACAGCAGGCTGAAATATAGATCAATAACCCCACGCTAGGCTGAAATATAGATCAATAACCCCACAGCAGGCTGAAATATAGATCAATAACCCCACGCTAGGCTGAAATATAGATCAATAACCCCACGCTAGGCTGAAATATAGATCAATAACCCCACGCTAGGCTGAAATATAGATCAATAACCCCACAGCAGGCTGAAATATAGATCAATAACCCCACAGCAGGCTGAAATATAGATCAATGACCCCACACTAGGCTGAAATATAGATCAATAACCCCACAGCAGGCTGAAATATAGATCAATAACCCCACGCTAGGCTGAAATATAGATCAATAACCCCACGCTAGGCTGAAATATAGATCAATAACCCCACGCTAGGCTGAAATATAGATCAATAACCCCACAGCAGGCTGAAATATAGATCAATAACCCCACGCTAGGCTGAAATATAGACCAATAACCCCACGCTAGGCTGAAATATAGATCAATAACCCCACGCTAGGCTGAAATATAGATCAATAACCCCACAGCAGGCTGAAATATAGATCAATAACCCCACAGCAGGCTGAAATATAGATCAATAACCCCACGCTAGGCTGAAATATAGATCAATAACCCCACGCTAGGCTGAAATATAGATCAATAACCCCACGCTAGGCTGAAATATAGATCAATAACCCCACGCTAGGCTGAAATATAGATCAATAACCCCACGCTAGGCTGAAATATAGATCAATAACCCCACAGCAGGCTGAAATATAGACCAATAACCCCACGCTAGGCTGAAATATAGATCAATAACCCCACGGCAGGCTGAAATATAGACCAATAACCCCACGCTAGGCTGAAATATAGATCAATAACCCCACAGCAGGCTGTAATATAGATCAATAACCCCACGCTAGGCTGAAATATAGACCAATAACCCCACGCTAGGCTGAAATATAGATCAATAACCCCACGCTAGGCTGAAATATAGATCAATAACCCCACAGCAGGCTGAAATATAGATCAATAACCCCACAGCAGGCTGAAATATAGATCAATAACCCCACGCTAGGCTGAAATATAGATCAATAACCCCACGCTAGGCTGAAATATAGATCAATAACCCCACGCTAGGCTGAAATATAGATCAATAACCCCACAGCAGGCTGAAATATAGATCAATAACCCCACAGCAGGCTGAAATATAGATCAATAACCCCACGCTAGGCTGAAATATAGATCAATAACCCCACAGCAGGCTGAAATATAGATCAATAACCCCACGCTAGGCTGAAATATAGATCAATAACCCCACGCTAGGCTGAAATATAGATCAATAACCCCACGCTAGGCTGAAATATAGATCAATAACCCCACGCTAGGCTGAAATATAGATCAATAACCCCACGCTAGGCTGAAATATAGATCAATAACCCCACGCTAGGCTGAAATATAGATCAATAACCCCACGCTAGGCTGAAATATAGATCAATAACCCCACAGCAGGCTGAAATATAGATCAATAACCCCACAGCAGGCTGAAATATAGATCAATAACCCCACGGCAGGCTGAAATATAGATCAATAACCCCACGCTAGGCTGAAATATAGATCAATAACCCACGCTAGGCTGAAATATAGATCAATAACCCCACGCTAGGCTGAAATATAGATCAATAACCCCACGCTAGGCTGAAATATAGATCAATAACCCCACGGCAGGCTGAAATATAGATCAATAACCCCACGCTAGGCTGAAATATAGATCAATAACCCCACAGCAGGCTGAAATATAGATCAATAACCCCACAGCAGGCTGAAATATAGATCAATAACCCCACGCTAGGCTGAAATATAGATCAATAACCCCACGCTAGGCTGAAATATAGATCAATAACCCCACGCTAGGCTGAAATATAGATCAATAACCCCACGGCAGGCTGAAATATAGATCAATAACCCCACGCTAGGCTGAAATATAGATCAATAACCCCACAGCAGGCTGAAATATAGATCAATAACCCCACAGCAGGCTGAAATATAGATCAATAACCCCACGCTAGGCTGAAATATAGATCAATAACCCCACGCTAGGCTGAAATATAGATCAATAACCCCACGGCAGGCTGAAATATAGATCAATAACCCCACACTAGGCTGAAATATAGATCAATAACCCACGCTAGGCTGAAATATAGATCAATAACCCCACGCTAGGCTGAAATATAGATCAATAACCCCACAGCAGGCTGAAATATAGATCAATAACCCCACGGCAGGCTGAAATATAGATCAATAACCCCACGCTAGGCTGAAATATAGATCAATAACCCCACAGCAGGCTGAAATATAGATCAATAACCCCACAGCAGGCTGAAATATAGATCAATAACCCCACGCTAGGCTGAAATATAGATCAATAACCCCACGCTAGGCTGAAATATAGATCAATAACCCCACGCTAGGCTGAAATATAGATCAATAACCCCACGGCAGGCTGAAATATAGATCAATAACCCCACGCTAGGCTGAAATATAGATCAATAACCCCACAGCAGGCTGAAATATAGATCAATAACCCCACAGCAGGCTGAAATATAGATCAATAACCCCACGCTAGGCTGAAATATAGATCAATAACCCCACGCTAGGCTGAAATATAGATCAATAACCCCACGGCAGGCTGAAATATAGATCAATAACCCCACACTAGGCTGAAATATAGATCAATAACCCACGCTAGGCTGAAATATAGATCAATAACCCCACGCTAGGCTGAAATATAGATCAATAACCCCACAGCAGGCTGAAATATAGATCAATAACCCCACGGCAGGCTGAAATATAGATCAATAACCCCACGGCAGGCTGAAATATAGATCAATAACCCCACAGCAGGCTGAAATATAGATCAATAACCCCACGCTAGGCTGAAATATAGATCAATAACCCCACAGCAGGCTGAAATATAGATCAATAACCCCACGCTAGACTGAAATATAGATCAATAACCCCACAGCAGGCTGAAATATAGATCAATAACCCCACAGCAGGCTGAAATATAGATCAATAACCCCACAGCAGGCTGAAATATAGATCAATAACCCCACGCTAGGCTGAAATATAGATCAATAACCCCACGCTAGGCTGAAATATAGATCAATAACCCCACAGCAGGCTGAAATATAGATCAATAACCCCACGGCAGGCTGAAATATAGATCAATAACCCCACGGCAGGCTGAAATATAGATCAATAACCCCACGGCAGGCTGAAATATAGATCAATAACCCCACGCTAGGCTGAAATATAGATCAATAACCCCACAGCAGGCTGAAATATAGATCAATAACCCCACGCTAGGCTGAAATATAGATCAATAACCCCACGCTAGGCTGAAATATAGATCAATAACCCCACGCTAGGCTGAAATATAGATCAATAACCCCACGCTAGGCTGAAATATAGATCAATAACCCCACAGCAGGCTGAAATATAGATCAATAACCCCACAGCAGGCTGAAATATAGATCAATAACCCCACGCTAGGCTGAAATATAGATCAATAACCCCACGCTAGGCTGAAATATAGATCAATAACCCCACGGCAGGCTGAAATATAGATCAATAACCCCACGCTAGGCTGAAATATAGATCAATAACCCCACAGCAGGCTGAAATATAGATCAATAACCCCACGCTAGGCTGAAATATAGATCAATAACCCCACGCTAGGCTGAAATATGGATCAATAACCCCACGCTAGGCTGAAATATAGATCAATAACCCCACGGCAGGCTGAAATATAGATCAATAACCCCACGCTAGGCTGAAATATAGATCAATAACCCCACGCTAGGCTGAAATATAGATCAATAACCCCACAGCAGGCTGAAATATAGATCAATAACCCCACAGCAGGCTGAAATATAGATCAATAACCCCACGCTAGGCTGAAATATAGATCAATAACCCCACGGCAGGCTGAAATATAGATCAATAACCCCACGGCAGGCTGAAATATAGATCAATAACCCCACGCTAGGCTGAAATATAGATCAATAACCCCACGCTAGGCTGAAATATAGATCAATAACCCCACGCTAGGCTGAAATATAGATCAATAACCCCACGGCAGGCTGAAATATAGATCAATAACCCCACGGCAGGCTGAAATATAGATCAATAACCCCACGGCAGGCTGAAATATAGATCAATAACACCACGCTAGGCTGAAATATAGATCAATAACCCCACAGCAGGCTGAAATATAGATCAATAACCCCACGCTAGGCTGAAATATAGATCAATAACCCCACGCTAGGCTGAAATATAGATCAATAACCCCACGGCAGGCTGAAATATAGATCAATAACCCCACAGCAGGCTGAAATATAGATCAATAACCCCACACTAGGCTGAAATATAGATCAATAACCTCACGCTAGGCTGAAATATAGATCAATAACCCCACAGCAGGCTGAAATATAGATCAATAACCCCACAGCAGGCTGAAATATAGATCAATAACCCCACGCTAGGCTGAAATATAGATCAATAACCCCACTGCAGGCTGAAATATAGATCAATAACCCCACAGCAGGCTGAAATATAGATCAATAACCCCACAGCAGGCTGAAATATAGATCAATAACCCCACAGCAGGCTGAAATATAGATCAATAACCCCACAGCAGGCTGAAATATAGATCAATAACCCCACGCTAGGCTGAAATATAGATCAATAACCCCACGGCAGGCTGAAATATAGATCAATAACCCCACGGCAGGCTGAAATATAGATCAATAACCCCACAGCAGGCTGAAATATAGATCAATAACCCCACGCTAGGCTGAAATATAGATCAATAACCCCACGCTAGGCTGAAATATAGATCAATAACCCCACGCTAGGCTGAAATATAGATCAATAACCCCACGCTAGGCTGAAATATAGATCAATAACCCCACAGCAGGCTGAAATATAGATCAATAACCCCACAGCAGGCTGAAATATAGATCAATAACCCCACGGCAGGCTGAAATATAGATCAATAACCCCACGCTAGGCTGAAATATAGATCAATAACCCCACAGCAGGCTGAAATATAGATCAATAACCCCACAGCAGGCTGAAATATAGATCAATAACCCCACGCTAGGCTGAAATATAGATCAATAACCCCACGGCAGGCTGAAATATAGATCAATAACCCCACGGCAGGCTGAAATATAGATCAATAACCCCACGCTAGGCTGAAATATAGATCAATAACCCCACGCTAGGCTGAAATATAGATCAATAACCCCACGGCAGGCTGAAATATAGATCAATAACCCCACGCTAGGCTGAAATATAGATCAATAACCCCACGCTAGGCTGAAATATAGATCAATAACCCCACAGCAGGCTGAAATATAGATCAATAACCCCACGCTAGGCTGAAATATAGATCAATAACCCCACGCTAGGCTGAAATATAGATCAATAACCCCACGCTAGGCTGAAATATAGATCAATAACCCCACGCTAGGCTGAAATATAGATCAATAACCCCACAGCAGGCTGAAATATAGATCAATAACCCCACAGCAGGCTGAAATATAGATCAATAACCCCACGGCAGGCTGAAATATAGATCAATAACCCCACGCTAGGCTGAAATATAGATCAATAACCCCACGCTAGGCTGAAATATAGATCAATAACCCCACGCTAGGCTGAAATATAGATCAATAACCCCACGCTAGGCTGAAATATAGATCAATAACCCCACGCTAGGCTGAAATATAGATCAATAACCCCACGCTAGGCTGAAATATAGATCAATAACCCCACGCTAGGCTGAAATATAGATCAATAACCCCACGCTAGGCTGAAATATAGATCAATAACCCCACAGCAGGCTGAAATATAGATCAATAACCCCACAGCAGGCTGAAATATAGATCAATAACCCCACAGCAGGCTGAAATATAGATCAATAACCCCACAGCAGGCTGAAATATAGATCAATAACCCCACGCTAGGCTGAAATATAGATCAATAACCCCACAGCAGGCTGAAATATAGATCAATAACCCCACAGCAGGCTGAAATATAGATCAATAACCCCACAGCAGGCTGAAATATAGATCAATAACCCCACGGCAGGCTGAAATATAGATCAATAACCCCACAGCAGGCTGAAATATAGATCAATAACCCCACGGCAGGCTGAAATATAGATCAATAACCCCACGCTAGGCTGAAATATAGATCAATAACCCCACGCTAGGCTGAAATATAGATCAATAACCCCACGCTAGGCTGAAATATAGATCAATAACCTCACGCTAGGCTGAAATATAGATCAATAACCCCACAGCAGGCTGAAATATAGATCAATAACCCCACGCTAGGCTGAAATATAGATCAATAACCCCACAGCAGGCTGAAATATAGATCAATAACCCCACGCTAGGCTGAAATATAGATCAATAACCCCACGCTAGGCTGAAATATAGATCAATAACCCCACAGCAGGCTAAAATATAGATCAATAACCCCACGCTAGGCTGAAATATAGATCAATAACCCCACGCTAGGCTGAAATATAGATCAATAACCCCACACTAGGCTGAAATATAGATCAATAACCCCACGGCAGGCTGAAATATAGATCAATAACCCCACGGCAGGCTGAAATATAGATCAATAACCCCACGCTAGGCTGAAATATAGATCAATAACCCCACAGCAGGCTGAAATATAGATCAATAACCCCACAGCAGGCTGAAATATAGATCAATAACCCCACGCTAGGCTGAAATATAGATCAATAACCCCACAGCAGGCTGAAATATAAATCAATAACCCCACGCTAGGCTGAAATATAGATCAATAACCCCACGCTAGGCTGAAATATAGATCAATAACCCACGCTAGGCTGAAATATAGATCAATAACCCCACGCTAGGCTGAAATATAGATCAATAACCCCACGCTAGGCTGAAATATAGATCAATAACCCCACGGCAGGCTGAAATATAGATCAATAACCCCACGCTAGGCTGAAATATAGATCAATAACCCCACGCTAGGCTGAAATATAGATCAATAACCCCACGCTAGGCTGAAATATAGATCAATAACCCCACAGCAGGCTGAAATATAGATCAATAACCCCACAGCAGGCTGAAATATAGATCAATAACCCCACGCTAGGCTGAAATATAGATCAATAACCCCACGCTAGGCTGAAATATAGATCAATAACCCCACGGCAGGCTGAAATATAGATCAATAACCCCACAGCAGGCTGAAATATAGATCAATAACCCCACGCTAGGCTGAAATATAGATCAATAACCCCACAGCAGGCTGAAATATAGATCAATAACCCCACGCTAGGCTGAAATATAGATCAATAACCCCACAGCAGGCTGAAATATAGATCAATAACCCCACGCTAGGCTGAAATATAGATCAATAACCCCACGGCAGGCTGAAATATAGATCAATAACCCCACGCTAGGCTGAAATATAGATCAATAACCCCACAGCAGGCTGAAATATAGATCAATAACCCCACGGCAGGCTGAAATATAGATCAATAACCCCACGCTAGGCTGAAATATAGATCAATAACCCCACAGCAGGCTGAAATATAGATCAATAACCCCACAGCAGGCTGAAATATAGATCAATAACCCCACAGCAGGCTGAAATATAGACCAATAACCCCACAGCAGGCTGAAATATAGATCAATAACCCCACAGCAGGCTGAAATATAGATCAATAACCCCACGCTAGGCTGAAATATAGATCAATAACCCCACAGCAGGCTGAAATATAGATCAATAACCCACGCTAGGCTGAAATATAGATCAATAACCCCACGCTAGGCTGAAATATAGATCAATAACCCCACAGCAGGCTGAAATATAGATCAATAACCCACGCTAGGCTGAAATATAGATCAATAACCCCACGCTAGGCTGAAATATAGATCAATAACCCCACAGCAGGCTGAAATATAGATCAATAACCCCACAGCAGGCTGAAATATAGATCAATAACCCCACACCGTTTGGATGCTGTTTGCCTCCCAATTGGCTCTCTATTACCTATATAGTGCACTATGGCCCATGGGGCTAGTGCACTATGTAGGAAATAGGGAGCCATTTGGGCGGTATGACTTGTAGACAAGTGACGTGTACTGCTGCCAAATAGAAATGTCAACGGGTTCGACCCAGGCATGTTGAGAGAGAAATCTCTCTGAAAAGGATGTTGACGCCATCAACACGTATGAACAAGGCAACTGTAAACATGTCGTCCCCAAATGATGCCGTGTGGATTAATGAGAGAGAGACATTTAAAAAAACAATCCCCCCCTTCCTTCTTCGCCTTCTGAAACTATCAGATGAAACACATTATCCTTGCAAGGGGAGGGTGCTGGAGTACAGAAAACAGGGGTGCCAATCATTTTTTACCCCTATCTTAAAAATAACATGTTTTACTTGTTAAACAAAATCTCTTGCTTAGCAATTGTACTAGTATAAACTAAAATGATTTCCCCTTATTTTGTTAGCTTCTCTTTATCAAGAGTACCAATCATTTTAGACATTACTATATGCTTTCCAGTACTCACACAGTGTCCAGGCAGGCCAGCTGGGGGAACTGACTCTACAGGCCTGTCCAATGGTAGAGCTGTGGGAACTTACTTTCCAAGGCTGTAGTATAGTGGCTCTCTTCTCTGTCTTCCTATGGATCCTGTCTGTGTCTGTCCTTCTCCTCTCTCCTGGGTTTGAGCCTATAAAAACACACACAATTTGGCGATGAACACAGGGTATTCAAGGAGAAGTCTCTCATGCATTACACATTACATTACACAGCGGCCCTGATGGTGATGAAGACAAACACTGAGTTGATCCTTTGTTTATCATTCCCAAATCAGTTTCTGCCCACAGCCACCCCAGGGGATTATAAGACACAGCTCAGTATTAGGTTTAGTCTTTCTCTGTCCCTTCAGATTTGGGAGCGAGACTTTGGGAAATAATCCAGAGCGCTACCACAGACCCCCGGCCCCGGCCTTCAGCCCCATCTCTAGTCCCCACCCCCGGCCCCAGTCTTCAGCCCCATCTCTAGTCCCCGGCCCCAGCCTTCAGCCCCATCTCTAGTCCCCGGCCCCAGCCTTCAGCCCCATCTCTAGTCCCCGGCCCCAGCCTTCAGCCCCAACTCTAGTCCCCGGCCCCAGCCTTCAGCGCCATCTCTAGTCCCCGGCCCCAGCCTTCAGCCCCAACTCTAGTCCCTGGCCCCAGCCTTCAGCCCCAACTCTAGCCCCATTCCCAGCCCCAGCCTCCAGTCCCATCTCCAGCCCCAGCCTCAGCCTTATATCTTTCCCCAGCCCCGGTTTCAGCTTTCACCCCCTTCTCTAGCCCTAAGCACGGCCCCAGCCTCCAGTTCCGGCTCTAGCCCCAGCCACCACCTCAGTCTTATCTCTAGCCCCAGCCTCAGCCTAAGCCCCGCCTCAGTTCTAGCCCCAGCCACGTCCACAGCATCCAGTCCCAGCTCTAACCCCAGCATCCAGGCCCAGCTCTAACCCCAGCCACGTCCACAGCATCCAGTCCCAGCTCTAACCCCAGCATCCAGGCCCAGCTCTAACCCCAGCCACAGCCCCAGCATCCAGTCCCAGCTCTAACCCCAGCATCCAGTCCCAGCTCTAACCCCAGCCACGGCCCCAGCGTCCAGTCCCAGCTCTAACCCCAGCCACGGCCCCAGCATCCAGTCCCAGCTCTAACCCCAGCCACGGCCCCAGCATCCAGTTCCAGCTCTGACCTCAGCCACGGCCCCAGCATCCAGTCCCAGCTCTAACCCCAGCATCCAGTCCCAGCTCTAACCCCAGCCATGGCCACAGCCTCCAGTCACAGCTCTGACCCCAGCCACGGCCCCAGCATCCAGTCCCAGCTCTAACCCCAGCATCCAGGCCCAGCTCTAACCCCAGCCACAGCCCCAGCATCCAGTCCCAGCTCTAACCCCAGCATCCAGTCCCAGCTCTAACCCCAGCCACGGCCCCAGCATCCAGTCCCAGCTCTAACCCCAGCCACGACCCCAGCATCCAGTTCCAGCTCTGACCACAGCCCCAGCATCCAGTCCCAGCTCTAACCCCAGCATCCAGTCCCAGCTCTAACCCCAGCCACGGCCACAGCCTCCAGTCACAGCTCTGACCCCAGCCACGGCCCCAGCATCCAGTCCCAGCTCTAACCCCAGCCACAGCCACAGCCTCCAGTCCCAGCTCTAACCCCAGCCACGGCCCCAGCATCCAGTTCCAGCTCTGACCCCAGCCACAGCCCCAGCATCCAGTTCCAGCTCTGACCCCAGCCACGGCCCCAGCATCCAGCTCCAGCTCTGACGCCAGCCACGGCCCCAGCATCCAGTTCCAGCTCTGACCCCAGCCACGGCCCCAGCATCTAGTTCCAGCTCTGACCCCAGCCACGGCCCCAGCCTCCAGGCCCAGCTCTAACCCGGCACCAGCCTCCAGCCCCATCTCTAGCCTCAGCCAGGGCCCCAGCCTTCAGACCCATCTCTAGCCCCAGCCACAGCCTCAGCCTCCAGACAAATTTCTAGTCCCAGTGTCGCTGCCTTGCTCATTCTCTGCCAGGCGACGGCCGGTGTCCATTTTGCTATTTTAATAGGATCCCCATTAGCTGTTGCAAAAGCAGCACTTTCTGCAGCACTCCACCAATCAGGCCTTTACGGCAGAGTGGCCAGACAGAAGCCACTCCTCAGTAAAAGGCACATGACAGTCTGCTTGGAGTTTTCCAAAAAGATTCTCAGACCTTGAGAAACAAGATTGTCTGGTCTGATGAAACCAAAATTGAACTCATTGGCCTGAATGCCAAACGTCAATTCTGGAGTAAACCTGGCACCATCCCTACGGTGAAGCATGGTGGTGTCAGCATCATGCTATTTGGATGTTTTTCAGCAGTAGGGACTGGGAGACTGTTCAGGATTGAGGGAAAGATGAATGGAGCAAAGTACAGAGAAATCACTGCTCCAGAGCGCTCAGGACCTCAGACTGGGGCGAAGGTTCACCTTCCAACAGGACAACGACCCTAAGCACACAGCCAAAACAACGCAGGAGTGGCTTTGGGACCGTCTGAAACAGCTTAACCAAAGGGAAAGTTTCTGTATTTACAAACTACAGGCCACTAAATACCCTGGTTTAAATGAAGATATGGATTTCTCACCCTTCCTGTAGGTTCGTGATGGGTCCATTTGCTGTCATCTAGTGGACATTTTGCTTAATTGCCCTCAGCTATGTTTAGACTGTTGTTGTTCATGTTTTGCAGTTCTAGTGTTCTATGGAATATATTGCTTTCTTATTCTTGACACTTCTCCCAGTCATATTTAAGGTTAGAACTACCTTTGTGTTCTGATACTTCTAGCTTGGAGTTGTATTTTTATCATAACATAGCTACAGTATTTCACTGTTCATTTGTATAGTATTGCTTACTAGGTGTGTCCAATCAATTTTGTAACCACTCCCTCTTCTAATTAGGCTAATTGGAAAAGCTGTCCAAAAGAGGACGTTTATTTGTACTCCCTGACGAAGGCCATGCAGCCGAAAGGCGTCGGATTTTAAAAACTTTGTTTCTATTGAACATGCCATACAAATAAAGACATTTTAATTAATTATATGAAGAGTGCCTTGGTCCTTCTTTCTTTTTGATGACCAATTCACCCCTTTTACCAAAGAGCATCTTCTACCTACCAAAATGTACTATTGTGGACCTTGGTAGCGCTTCCCTTCCTTTTCCTACAAGGGAAACAATATGTTGGAGTCTGTGCCTCACCATGTCCTTCTTTCTTCATCTCTCATTTATTTTCGTCTTTCTCTCCTTCATCAGTGCATCATCATTATTTTCCACCAACTTTGCAACGGAGATCTGTCCCTTCTCTCTCTAGTACTAAGCAGTGTCGTGTCTTTACTATCTTAAATTAAGACTTTTAGTTTTTATCAAAGATTCTCTGTAATTAGTATTACGCGGTTAAACTGATTAATCATGTAACTGTAATTAACTAGGAAAATATTCAGATTACAAAGTTATAATTTCCTAATAACTTTTCAGATATTTTATATCTGATCAAATACTCTTCGAATTAATGAATTATTTACTTTACCTCACGTTAGTCTCATTCCAAACGTCGTAAATTGTTGGTTATCTGCACGAACCCAGTCTTCACTATGAGTCATCCATACATCAATTGTCTTAAATCATTTATTTACTAACTAAGTAATTCACAGTAATGCATAAACAAACAGTAGATAGTTACAAGGAAATGATAACGGAGTTTCCCTATTGGGATAAACCGGTATTGCAGCTTGGTGGACACAAAGGGAAGTGGGGATCAACTGAGATGAGACACTACAAAGATAATTATAACAATTCAAATGCTAATGCTTTGCACATGAATGCTCACTCAATCGGGAACAATTGCAATCAATATATATATTTACGCTCAGTGTGTCGTCGGGATCTTTGTTGAAACGTTTGTTTCTGTTGGAGAGTTTTCATCCTCTCTCTCTCTCTCTCTCTCTCTCTGTCGTGGTTAGAGTGGTATGTTCAGAGCGACATTCATTCATGTCGTTGTAGAATGGATGTCTCGGTGGATGTCGTTCTTCGCGTTCAATGATACCGAATTCCTAGCTGCAGACTAGTAATTAATATCAAAGACTTGTTCTTATTCTGTCGGTATCGATAGTCTAAGAGTTTAACCACGTGGTATGGTTGAAAGATTCAGCAATGGTCTGCAACCTTTGTCCCCTCGTAATGGAGAAAAACATGGTCTGGTGAGAATTTCTCAAAGTTTTTATTTTTTTCAGGAGTTGCAGAAAAGGGCCTGTCCCAGGATGCCCGACCATAACTGGGCTCATGGGCGGTCCTCTGATTTAGTTAAACTCAAAAGGGAATTGGAGTTTCCTTCATTAAACAGTCCAAAATTACATTACACAATTTTACAAACAGTATCATCCTCACTCATTCATCTTAATACAACAATTAGATGTAAACTTCATATCTGAGGCTACTGTATAAACAGCGTTATGGTAATGTGAACGCACCGTCTGCCATGAGCTTCCCCAAGTTGTAACAAACGGACCAGTTCGTAGCTGGATTCTTCACCTATCTTTTATACCTTCTCTGGAACGTAAATGTTGTTCGGACCTCAAGTTCTGTGAGGTGGAAGAAATTCCTTTGTTCTCTATGAAAACTCATATACTGTGTATATGAGCGACCTCTCTCTGACCACAGCAGCCTGTGTTGGAGGCAGGGAAAGGGGGATGGGGCTTGCTGTACCCAAAGAGTGCAACGTCATAACAGCAGGCTCTCTCCTTTCCTCCCTTCATCTCTGTCTCTCTCTCTTTCTCTCCCTCTGTCTCTCTCTCTGCCCCTCTCTCTCCATCTCTCCCTCTTTACTAATCATCCCGTATCCCATTGGGAATAACCCTGGTCCGAGACACCCAGGAAACAGTTCTGTAACCCAGGCAAACGGAGCGGGAGATAAGAAGACAAGGTTAAAGGTAGACACATAAACACAGTCCTTTTCATGTTTTCCTTCCATTAGGATTTTCCCCATCGGAATGCTACAACATGTTGGTCTGCTGGTCTATTCTATGTTACTGTTCAGTTCTCCTTTATACATATTCCATAGTGTGTTGTCTTGGTTTGGTGACTGACATTTCTGAAGTCCTCTTTTCCTAAAGAAAACAGAGAGATTTCCTTGAGTAAATATGTGTCATTGCTCATGTTGGTCTTCCTTGCAGGCCTTATGCCTCACAATCACTGAACTGGTTAATTAATCATGCCTTTACATGAAGTTTATCCAGCGTGTCAACACATATTATCTTCTCCAGGAATAATCTAATTTTCCCCTGAGCTACCGGCCTCCCTTCCTCTATCTCTCCCTCCATCTATCCCTCCTCTCTATCTATCCCTCCACCCATCTGTGCTCGAAGTTCAGATGAGCTGGGTGTCACTAGTAGTTAGTGTCTATGACGGGTTGGCATCTCATTTAGGAGGTAGTGGAGCAGAGGGCGTGTGTGTGGTTGTGTGTGTGTGTGTACAGTGGTTCCTCCTTTAAAAGTTGCATCATACTGCTGCACACCCTGCGTGCTGCTGCAGCTTTCCTTTAGTTCTCAGCCATTTCTTCTGTTACTGCAAGTTAATGTTAGTTTGACCACCTGAGGGCATTTTGAGAAGCATTTGATTGTATTCCGTATTGGCATTAGCAGTGAATTGAAAACCTTTTTTGTAATAACACAGTATATAGGATTGATTTTAAGAAATTTGGCTTAATTAATTTGATTAATATTATGGTGTTTCCATTCAGAGCGTTTCGTTAAATTCAGAGTGTTTCGCTCTCGGACGCACACTGGACATTCGGGCCGAGGAGTAGGGTTGATTTTAGTGCATTTTTCACCCTACCAGCTCCCTTTAGTTCTATTGAGCACCGTGGCACCAACTCGACTTCCGAACGTTCTATTCCCAGCTTATTGTCCAACGTCACAATGTCTGCTTCGCTATTGTTGGTAATGAGACCTGCTCACGTTGTTTTATAGTTAAAATGTAAACAACTAAATGTCAACAACAAAAATAATATTGGAACTCTGCGGTCTTCCCATTGTTTCCTGTGGGGGAAATATAGGCATGTCTGTCTATTTCACCAAATATCTTGCAATGTGTATATTTAGATTTTTTTAAAGTCGGGTGTAACCGGTGTGAAATGGCTAGCTAGTTAGTGGAGTGCGCGCTAATAGTGTTTCAATCGGTGACTTCACTCACTCTGAGACCTTGAAGTAGTTCTTCCCCTTGCTCTGCAAGGGCTGTGGCTTTTGTGGAGTGATGGATAACGATGCTTCGAGGGTGGCTGTTGTCTATGTCTGCAGAGGGTCCCTGGTTCGAGCCCAGGTAGGAGCGAGGAGAGGGACGGAAGCAAAACTGTTACATGGGCACCATTTTAATCAGGGCACCATTTTAATCTCTTTGTATTTATGTAAGCGAGCTCGTTTGTCATCAATCGCTAGACCAAACATTTTTTCGCTCACTTTTTCATTACACAGACATAAGCACAGTTAACACCACCGAGGTGCGGATGTTCACTTCCTACACAAGTTGTTTTTTCCAGTTTCGTCCGACGAACAGATTGTAGTGATAAAATATATATATATATATATTTTATGGAATTCTAAGCATCACTCCAGTCAAAACAGGCTCTGCAAACATTCAACTCCATTAATTTGCTATGGACTCGGGCTAATGTTCTAGTTTAGCCAATGTTCTTTAAGCCGCTTTTCAACCTTGGGTGAATTTTGACTCGTTCTATTGTCTAGCCTATAGATAGCCAGAGCGAATTTACGAAAAGCACCTGAATGTCCATTGAGAAAGCACAACGACTATACCATTTAGCTAAGCTAAGAATGACGAGAATGATCAAGTCAATAAACGTTGGGTAGTTAGATAACCTATAGTTAATATACTGGCAAGTTTATGTACAACTACTAACGTTAGGTAGCTAGATAACATACCGGTACATACTGCTGTAATGATATGTTATGTGGTTTGTAAGGACAGCGTAGCTAACAAATTGTTAGCCAACATAACGTGTAGGGTAACTTACTTGAAAAGGCATTACTTTACTACATTGAATAGCAAGCTACCCCTTGGTCGTTAGGGCAAACCTGGTCTGTGATAGGAGGGGGGATTTTCACACCTAGCTCGGCAATTACACTATTCTTTAGTAAAGGTTGAATAGTCTATTGTTCCGCTATTAGCCCTCCTCCCCAACTTGCAACAAATTGTTGTTCCCATCTCCTTCCTTTCCCTCTTCCATGTGTCATCATTCTGCTCCTGAGTGGCTCGCTTGTGGGCGTGCTGGCAGGATATGGCAGCATCTTCGGTTGTGCATTAAGAATTCGGCGGACACCTACGAAGATGGCATCTCAGGTTAGCAGCACTGGGCTGTATTGAAGATGGCATCTCAGGTTAGCAGCACTGGGCTGTATTGAAGATGGCATCTCAGGTTAGCAGCACTGGGCTGTATTGAAGATGGCATCTCAGGTAAGCAGCACTGGGCTGTATTGAAGATGGCATCTCAGGTTAGCAGCACTGGGCTGTATTGAAGATGGCATCTCAGGTTAGCAGCACTGGGCTGTATTGAAGATGGCATCTCAGGTAAGCAGCACTGGGCTGTATTGAAGATGGCATCTCAGGTTAGCAGCACTGGGCTGTATTGAAGATGGCATCTCAGGTAAGCAGCACTGGGCTGTATTGAAGATGGCATCTCAGGTTAGCAGCACTGGGCTGTATTGATGATGTCATCTCAGGTTAGCAGCACTGGGCTGTATTGATGATGTCATCTCAGGTTAGCAGCACTGGGCTGTATTGATGATGTCATCTCAGGTTAGCAGCACTGGGCTGTATTGATGATGTCATCTCAGGTTAGCAGCACTGGGCTGTATTGAAGATGGCATCTCAGGTAAGCAGCACTGGGCTGTATTGAAGATGGCATCTCAGGTTAGCAGCACTGGGCTGTATTGAAGATGACATCTCAGGTTAGCAGCACTGGGCTGTATTGAAGATGGCATCTCAGGTTAGCAGCACTGGGCTGTATTGATGATGTCATCTCAGGTTAGCAGCACTGGGCTGTATTGATGATGTCATCTCAGGTTAGCAGCACTGGGCTGTATTGATGATGTCATCTCAGGTTAGCAGCACTGGGCTGTATTGAAGATGACATCTCAGGTTAGCAGCACTGGGCTGTATTGAAGATGACATCTCAGGTTAGCAGCACTGGGCTGTATTGAAGATGGCATCTCAGGTTAGCAGCACTGGGCTGTATTGATGATGTCATCTCAGGTTAGCAGCACTGGGCTGTATTGAAGATGGCATCTCAGGTAAGCAGCACTGGGCTGTATTGATGATGTCATCTCAGGTTAGCAGCACTGGGCTGTATTGATGATGTCATCTCAGGTTAGCAGCACTGGGCTGTATTGAAGATGGCATCTCAGGTAAGCAGCACTGGGCTGTATTGAAGATGGCATCTCAGGTTAGCAGCACTGGGCTGTATTGAAGATGGCATCTCAGGTAAGCAGCACTGGGCTGTATTGAAGATGGCATCTCAGGTTAGCAGCACTGGGCTGTATTGAAGATGGCATCTCAGGTTAGCAGCACTGGGCTGTATTGAAGATGGCATCTCAGGTTAGCAGCACTGGGCTGTATTGAAGATGGCATCTCAGGTTAGCAGCACTGGGCTGTATTGAAGATGGCATCTCAGGTAAGCAGCACTGGGCTGTATTGAAGATGGCATCTCAGGTTAGCAGCACTGGGCTGTATTGATGATGTCATCTCAGGTTAGCAGCACTGGGCTGTATTGAAGATGGCATCTCAGGTTAGCAGCACTGGGCTGTATTGATGATGTCATCTCAGGTTAGCAGCACTGGGCTGTATTGATGATGTCATCTCAGGTTAGCAGCACTGGGCTGTATTGAAGATGGCATCTCAGGTTAGCAGCACTGGGCAGTATTGATGATGGCATCTCAGGTTAGCAGCACTGGGCTGTATTGAAGATGGCATCTCAGGTTAGCAGCACTGGGCTGTATTGAAGATGACATCTCAGGTTAGCAGCACTGGGCTGTATTGATGATGGCATCTCAGGTTAGCAGCACTGGGCTGTATTGAAGATGGCATCTCAGGTTAGCAGCACTGGGCTGTATTGAAGATGGCATCTCAGGTTAGCAGCACTGGGCTGTATTGAAGATGGCATCTCAGGTTAGCAGCACTGGGCTGTATTGAAGATGGCATCTCAGGTAAGCAGCACTGGGCTGTATTGAAGATGGCATCTCAGGTTAGCAGCACTGGGCTGTATTGATGATGTCATCTCAGGTTAGCAGCACTGGGCTGTATTGAAGATGGCATCTCAGGTTAGCAGCACTGGGCTGTATTGATGATGTCATCTCAGGTTAGCAGCACTGGGCTGTATTGATGATGTCATCTCAGGTTAGCAGCACTGGGCTGTATTGAAGATGGCATCTCAGGTTAGCAGCACTGGGCTGTATTGATGATGGCATCTCAGGTTAGCAGCACTGGGCTGTATTGAAGATGGCATCTCAGGTTAGCAGCACTGGGCTGTATTGAAGATGACATCTCAGGTTAGCAGCACTGGGCTGTATTGATGATGACATCTCAGGTTAGCAGCACTGGGCTGTATTGAAGATGTCATCTCAGGTTAGCAGCACTGGGCTGTATTGAAGATGACATCTCAGGTTAGCAGCACTGGGCTGTATTGATGATGACATCTCAGGTTAGCAGCACTGGGCTGTATTGAAGATGGAATCTCAGGTAAGCAGCACTGGGCTGTATTGAAGATGGAATCTCAGGTAAGCAGCACTGGGCTGTATTGAAGATGGCATCTCAGGTTAGCAGCACTGGGCTGTATTGATGATGACATCTCAGGTAAGCAGCACTGGGCTGTATTGAAGATGGCATCTCAGGTTAGCAGCACTGGGCTGTATTGAAGATGGCATCTCAGGTTAGCAGCACTGGGCTGTATTGAAGATGGCATCTCAGGTTAGCAGCACTGGGCTGTATTGAAGATGGCATCTCAGGTAAGCAGCACTGGGCTGTATTGAAGATGGCATCTCAGGTTAGCAGCACTGGGCTGTATTGATGATGTCATCTCAGGTTAGCAGCACTGGGCTGTATTGAAGATGGCATCTCAGGTTAGCAGCACTGGGCTGTATTGATGATGTCATCTCAGGTTAGCAGCACTGGGCTGTATTGATGATGTCATCTCAGGTTAGCAGCACTGGGCTGTATTGAAGATGGCATCTCAGGTTAGCAGCACTGGGCTGTATTGATGATGGCATCTCAGGTTAGCAGCACTGGGCTGTATTGAAGATGGCATCTCAGGTTAGCAGCACTGGGCTGTATTGAAGATGACATCTCAGGTTAGCAGCACTGGGCTGTATTGATGATGACATCTCAGGTTAGCAGCACTGGGCTGTATTGAAGATGTCATCTCAGGTTAGCAGCACTGGGCTGTATTGAAGATGACATCTCAGGTTAGCAGCACTGGGCTGTATTGATGATGACATCTCAGGTTAGCAGCACTGGGCTGTATTGAAGATGGAATCTCAGGTAAGCAGCACTGGGCTGTATTGAAGATGGAATCTCAGGTAAGCAGCACTGGGCTGTATTGAAGATGGCATCTCAGGTTAGCAGCACTGGGCTGTATTGAAGATGGCATCTCAGGTTAGCAGCACTGGGCTGTATTGATGATGACATCTCAGGTTAGCAGCACTGGGCTGTATTGATGATGTCATCTCAGGTAAGCAGCACTGGGCTGTATTGAAGATGGAATCTCAGGTTAGCAGCACTGGTCTGTATTGACGTTTCCTAAAAATGACATCTGCTGCTTTAGATTGAACGGTCATATCTCAGCTATTGTTTTCATGTCTATAAAAAATAAGCTGTTTTCTTTGCTTTCAGAGAGCAAGCTGATCAATGGGTCGAAAATGTAGATATTGTCAGATGTTCACTGTCCGAGGAACAGGCCGTGGAAGCTTTATTGCTGGCAAAAGTGTCCATAACCTGAGGTAATTAAACTGTTCTTGTTAGGGGTGCGTAACTGGTGGCAGTGAAGTCAAATGCAGGAGAGCAGAACTGGGTAAATAGCGGGAGCCGTTTAATAAACATAACTACCGGCAAAAAACAACAAACACATGGGCACCAAACCCGTATCGCACCTGGTACACAAGGCACACGTACTTACAATGAACAATTCCCGACAAGAACATGAGGGAAACAGAGGGAACACATGCAACGTATAATTAGGGAATTTTTGGAAACATAAAATGACTGACTGTTGGAGTTGGAAACATAATATTACTGACTGTTGGAGTTAGAAACATAATATTACTGACTGTTGGAGTTAGAAACATTATATTACTGACTGTTGTAGTTAGAAACATAATATTACTGACTGTTGGAAACATCATATTACTGACTTTTGGTATCAGGAATCAGGAAAGACCCAAGTGCAGACCATGTCGAAGTAACATTGTTTATACAGAGGCAAAGGTACTGCG
Source organism: Oncorhynchus mykiss (assembly GCF_013265735.2). Taxonomy (NCBI): domain Eukaryota; kingdom Metazoa; phylum Chordata; class Actinopteri; order Salmoniformes; family Salmonidae; genus Oncorhynchus; species Oncorhynchus mykiss. Next base: position 13,847,954 of record NC_050571.1, read on the forward strand.
CGGCAGGCAGGCTCAGGTCGGGCAGAGGTCGGACATCTAGATAGGGGCAGAGGTCCTGGATGGCTGGCAGGCTCAGGGGCAGGCAGAGTGGTCCGGCGGGCGGGTTCAGGGTCAGGATGGGCAAGGGTCAAAAACCAGGAGGGCAAGAAAATGAGAGGCTGGTAAAAGACAGGATCTGACAAGACAAAACACTGGGAAGCTTGCCAAACATGACAAACTGGTACAGACAGACACAAACACAGTTATAAATAAACAGGGGATAATGGGGAAGATGGTCGACACCTGGAGGGGGGTGGAGAAAATCACAAGGACAGGTGAAACAGATCAGGGCGTGACAGTTGGAGTTAGAAACATAATATTACTGACTGTTGGAAACATAATATTACTGACTGTTGGAAACATAACATTACTGACTTTTGGAAACATAATATTACTGAATGTTGGAAACATAATATTACTGACTGTTGGAAACATAATATTACTGACTGTCGGAAACATAATATTACTGACTGTTGGAAACATAATATTACTGACTGTCGGAAACATAATATTACTGACTGTCGGAAACATAATATTACTGACTGTCGGAGTTAGAAACATTATATTACTGACTTTTGGAAACATAATATTACTGAATGTTGGAAACATAATATTACTGACTGTTGGAAACATAATATTACTGACTGTCGGAAACATAATATTACTGACTGTCGGAAACATAATATTACTGACTGTTGGAGTTAGAAACATAATATTACTGACTGTTGGAGTTAGAAACATTATATTACTGACTGTTGGAGTTGGAAACATAATATTACTGACTGTTGGAAACATAATATTACTGACTGTTGGAGTTGGAAACATAATATTACTGACTGTTGGAAACATAATATTACTGACTGTTGGAGCTAGAAACATAATATTACTGACTGTTGGAGTTGGAAACATAATATTACTGACTGTTGGAAACATAATATTACTGACTGTTGGAAACATAATATTACTGACTGTTGGAGTTAGAAACATTATATTACTGACTGTTGGAGTTGGAAACATAATATTACTGACTGTTGGAAACATAATATTACTGACTGTTGGAAACATAATATTACTGACTGTTGGAGTTGGAAACATAATATTACTGACTGTTGGAAACATAATATTACTGACTGTTGGAGCTAGAAACATTATATTACTGACTGTTGGAGTTGGAAACATAATATTACTGACTGTTGGAGTTGGAAACATAATATTACTGACTGTTGGAAACATAATATTACTGACTGTTGGAGTTGGAAACATAATATTACTGACTGTCGGAAACATAATATTACTGACTGTTGGAAACATTATATTACTGACTGTTGGAAACATAATATTACTGACTGTTGGAGCTAGAAACATAATATTACTGACTGTTGGAGTTAGAAACATTATATTACTGACTGTTGGAAACATAATATTACTGACTGTTGGAAACATAATATTACTGACTGTTGGAGTTAGAAACAGAATATTACTGACTGTTGGAGTTAGAAACATTATATTACTGACTGTTGGAAACATAATATTACTGACTGTCGGAAACATAATATTACTGACTGTTGGAAACATAATATTACTGACTGTTGGAGCTAGAAACATTATATTACTGACTGTTGGAAACATAATATTACTGACTGTCGGAAACATAATATTACTGACTGTTGGAGTTAGAAACATTATATTACTGACTGTTGGAAACATAATATTACTGACTGTCGGAGTTAGAAACATTATATTACTGACTGTTGGAAACATAATATTACTGACTGTCGGAAACATAATATTACTGACTGTTGGAAACATAATATTACTGAATGTTGGAAACATAATATTACTGACTGTTGGAGTTGGAAACATAATATTACTGACTGTTGGAGTTAGAAACATAATATTACTGACTGTTGGAGTTAGAAACATAATATTACTGACTGTTGGAAACATAATATTACTGACTGTTGGAAACATAATATTACTGACTGTTGGAAACATAATATTACTGACTGTTGGAAACATAATATTACTGACTGTTGGAGTTGGAAACATAATATTACTGACTGTTGGAAACATAATATTACTGACTGTTGGAAACATAATATTACTGACTGTTGGAAACATAATATTACTGACTGTTGGAGTTGGAAACATAATATTACTGACTGTTGGAGTTGGAAACATAATATTACTGACTGTTGGAAACATAATATTACTGACTGTTGGAAACATAATATTACTGACTGTTGGAAACATAATATTACTGACTGTTGGAAACATAATATTACTGACTGTTGGAGTTAGAAACATAATATTACTGACTGTTGGAGTTAGAAACATAATATTACTGACTGTTGGAGTTAGAAACATAATATTACTGACTGTTGGAAACATAATATTACTGACTGTTGGAAACATAATATTACTGAGTGTTGGAAACATAATATTACTGACTGTCGGAAACATAATATTACTGACTGTTGGAGCTAGAAACATAATATTACTGACTGTTGGAGTTGGAAACATAATATTACTGACTGTTGGAAACATAATATTACTGAATGTTGGAAACATAATATTACTGAATGTTGGAAACATAATATTACTGACTGTTGGAAACATAATATTACTGAATGTTGGAAACATAATATTACTGACTGTTGGAAACATAATATTACTGACTGTTGGAAACATAATATTACTGAGTGTTGGAAACATAATATTACTGACTGTCGGAAACATAATATTACTGACTGTTGGAGCTAGAAACATAATATTACTGACTGTTGGAGTTAGAAACATAATATTACTGACTGTTGGAGTTGGAAACATAATATTACTGACTGTTGGAAACATAATATTACTGACTGTTGGAAACATAATATTACTGACTGTTGGAGTTGGAAACATAATATTACTGACTGTTGGAAACATAATATTACTGACTGTTGGAGCTAGAAACATTATATTACTGACTGTTGGAGTTGGAAACATAATATTACTGACTGTTGGAGTTGGAAACATAATATTACTGACTGTTGGAAACATAATATTACTGACTGTTGGAGTTGGAAACATAATATTACTGACTGTCGGAAACATAATATTACTGACTGTTGGAAACATTATATTACTGACTGTTGGAAACATAATATTACTGACTGTTGGAGCTAGAAACATAATATTACTGACTGTTGGAGTTAGAAACATTATATTACTGACTGTTGGAAACATAATATTACTGACTGTTGGAAACATAATATTACTGACTGTTGGAGTTAGAAACAGAATATTACTGACTGTTGGAGTTAGAAACATTATATTACTGACTGTTGGAAACATAATATTACTGACTGTCGGAAACATAATATTACTGACTGTTGGAAACATAATATTACTGACTGTTGGAGCTAGAAACATTATATTACTGACTGTTGGAAACATAATATTACTGACTGTCGGAAACATAATATTACTGACTGTTGGAGTTAGAAACATTATATTACTGACTGTTGGAAACATAATATTACTGACTGTCGGAGTTAGAAACATTATATTACTGACTGTTGGAAACATAATATTACTGACTGTCGGAAACATAATATTACTGACTGTTGGAAACATAATATTACTGAATGTTGGAAACATAATATTACTGACTGTTGGAGTTGGAAACATAATATTACTGACTGTTGGAGTTAGAAACATAATATTACTGACTGTTGGAGTTAGAAACATAATATTACTGACTGTTGGAAACATAATATTACTGACTGTTGGAAACATAATATTACTGACTGTTGGAAACATAATATTACTGACTGTTGGAAACATAATATTACTGACTGTTGGAGTTGGAAACATAATATTACTGACTGTTGGAAACATAATATTACTGACTGTTGGAAACATAATATTACTGACTGTTGGAAACATAATATTACTGACTGTTGGAGTTGGAAACATAATATTACTGACTGTTGGAGTTGGAAACATAATATTACTGACTGTTGGAAACATAATATTACTGACTGTTGGAAACATAATATTACTGACTGTTGGAAACATAATATTACTGACTGTTGGAAACATAATATTACTGACTGTTGGAGTTAGAAACATAATATTACTGACTGTTGGAGTTAGAAACATAATATTACTGACTGTTGGAGTTAGAAACATAATATTACTGACTGTTGGAAACATAATATTACTGACTGTTGGAAACATAATATTACTGAGTGTTGGAAACATAATATTACTGACTGTCGGAAACATAATATTACTGACTGTTGGAGCTAGAAACATAATATTACTGACTGTTGGAGTTGGAAACATAATATTACTGACTGTTGGAAACATAATATTACTGAATGTTGGAAACATAATATTACTGAATGTTGGAAACATAATATTACTGACTGTTGGAAACATAATATTACTGAATGTTGGAAACATAATATTACTGACTGTTGGAAACATAATATTACTGACTGTTGGAAACATAATATTACTGAGTGTTGGAAACATAATATTACTGACTGTCGGAAACATAATATTACTGACTGTTGGAGCTAGAAACATAATATTACTGACTGTTGGAGTTAGAAACATAATATTACTGACTGTTGGAGTTAGAAACATAATATTACTGACTGTTGGAGTTGGAAACATAATATTACTGACTGTTGGAAACATAATATTACTGACTGTCGGAAACATAATATTACTGACTGTTGGAAACATAATATTACTGACTGTTGGAAACATAATATTACTGAATGTTGGAAACATAATATTACTGACTGTTGGAAACATAATATTACTGACTGTTGGAAACATAATATTACTGACTGTTGGAAACATAATATTACTGACTGTTGGAGCTAGAAACATAATATTACTGACTGTTGGAAACATAATATTACTGACTGTTGGAGTTGGAAACATAATATTACTGACTGTTGGAGTTGGAAACATAATATTACTGACTGTTGGAAACATAATATTACTGACTGTTGGAAACATAATATTACTGACTGTTGGAAACATAATATTACTGACTGTCGGAAACATAATATTACTGACTGTTGGAGCTAGAAACATTATATTACTGACTGTTGGAGCTAGAAACATAATATTACTGACTGTTTGGAACTAGAAACATTATATTACTGACTGTTGGAGCTAGAAACTTAACGATAACATCTGCAAATCTGTGTACGTGACAAATACATTTGATTTAATTTGATATGGACACATTTCAAATCATACCAAATTATATTTTTCACATGAGCCTAATACAACAGGTGTAGATCTTACCGTGAAATGCTTACTTGCAAGCCCTTAAGACCAACAATGCAGTTTTAAGAAAATAGAGTTTAAAAAAATGTACCATTATATTAACTACACGAAACAGCACTGGAAATAAATGTTCTTGACTTAGTTATGAAGCATGTTCTTTGTCTATAGGTGAGCCTTTACAGACGAAGAACCACATATCTGACATTTAACTACTGTTAAAATAAACATCGTACACCATTATTTGATATCCTGTCTATAAAATGAAGTGGTCACGCAAACTCTTTACGCGCCCATTAGCCGATATTTCACATTTTAAAATAGACTCACCCAGTGCTTAATCTCACCCAGTGCTGGAACAAAAAGTGAGCAGGAAAGGGGGGGGGGATCTGGGGAGCTCTGAGGTACCGGAACTCATGAGAAAAAAAATCACCTTTATAATAAAGCATTGCGTGCATACCATCGCATTTTCGTTGTGCCATAGAGCAGTAGAGTTGAGGGACTTATAGAGGTTACAGACATGGGGAACATTTTTAGCATCCTAGGGTCCGGGAAAAATGTGGCCTTTTATAAACGTATTTCATACAATTCCACATCATTTTACATGACTGGAGACTTTGGCAGAATCTTTTTTAAAACCACACAAATTATCGAAATGGCAGGATACTTCGAAACTGACAAACTGAGAATTTAAGTTAAATTAAAACGACCTTGTCTTGAATCCATCAATAGCCTATCCCTAGCAGTGTGGAGACACAAGTTGTAGGCTACAATATGAGGAGGAAATTATAGTCATAAACATGCTTTCCAGTTTCACTGACTCACCCAATGATGAGAAGGTCACTCACTGGTGATAGGCGATAAAGCCCATCTTTCTCTCTCTCTCTTGTTTTATTTGGAAGGTGATCAAATGTGTTTTGGTAGCCTACAGCATATAGTCTTTTCTTTGCAGCAGGAACCATTTCCAACCTGTGTTTTCCTTCCATTGTATTTGAAATATTGCGAAAGGCCTGTTTGTCTGCATGCTGTTTTTTCACTGACAGATTTGGCGCGTTCCGGACTATAGGTTATTCCTTCTTATTGGGCTAAAATCCACAGCTAGGCTATTTTTTAAAAAGTATCTATTGATCCTATGTGGCTAAATTATGGGTATTATCAATATATTATTATACTATTTATACTTTAGCTTTTCCTTTTGGCACATCGAACTGCCAGATGGTGAAGCATGATTCACCACTCCAGAAAATGTTTTTCCACTGCTACAGTCCAATGGAGGCAAGCTTTACACCACTCCGCCGAAGCTTGGCATTGCACATGGTGATCTTAGGTTTGTGTGCGGCTGCTCGGCCATGGAAACCCATTTTGTGAAGTTCTTGTGCTGACGTTGCTTCCAGAGGCAGTTTGGAACTCGGTAGTGAGTGTTGCAACCGACGACAGACAATTTTTACGTGGCTATGCACTCGGCGGTCCCGTTCTATGTGCTTGTGTGGTCAATCCCCTTTGCGGCTGAGCCGTTGTTGCTCCTAAATGTTTCCACTTCAAAATAACAGTACTTACAGTTGACCGGGGCAGCTTTAGCAGTGTAGAAATGTGGCATCCTAGGACAGTGCCACGTTGAAAGTCACTGAGCTCTTTAGTAAGACCATTCTACTGCCAATGTTTGCCTATGGAGATTGAATGGCTGTGTGCTCAATTTTATACAACTGTCAGCAACCGGTGTGGTTGAAATAGCCAAATCCAGTCATTTAAAGGGGTGCCCACATACTTTTGTGTATATATAGTGTATATATGTCAAATAAAACAGGGTTTTCTTTAATGGAAGCTTCTCTAATGGTAAACATGTAAAGTGGGTGTACCGCAGGGCAGCTCTATTGGCCCTCTACTCTTTCTATTTTTACTAATGACCTGCAACTGGCAGTAGCCCTTTCCTGCAGTCAAATGATCTAGTGGCCTCATGGGTGGAGTTATTCATATTTTTGATTTCATAATTAATCAACGTTACATTTTTTTTTAAATGCTGAAAATCTGCTGTTTCTTTGTCAAACGGTTTGGTTATATTTCAGTCTTCTGTGATGTATATAAAGTGTAATATTGGGATGCAAACTCAAAATGTATATCTGACATGGTACAGGTGTCTTCTTTTTTAAGCCCATAACCATGTATGTGAGGTGTATTCTTTTGTTTTAAAGTAGATTTGTTTAAGACTACCAAACACTCTGTGTGACCCTGATTTAGCCCACTGCAGTAAAAGGTTACCAAGCCTGTGTGTCTATGTATGCTGATGATTCACGCCTATACTCGTTAGCAACCACAGCTAATGAAATCACTGCAACCCTAAACAAAGAGTTGCAGTCCGTTTTAGAGCGGGTGGCCAGCAATAAACTAGTCCTGAACATCTCCAAAACTAAGAACATTGTGTTTGGTACAAATTGATCTCTACGTTCTAGACCGAAGCTGAATTTGATAATGAATAATGTGGCTGTTGAGCAAGTTGATGAGACTAAATTACTTGGTGTTATCTTAAATTGTAAACAGTCACGGTTAAAACATATTGATTCAATGGTTTTAAAAATGGGGAGAGGTCCGTCTGTGACAAAGAGATGCTCTGCTTTTGTGACACTACATTCCACAAAGAAAGACCTGCAGACTCTAGTTTTATCTTATCTTATTGCCCAGTCATGTGGTCAAGTGATGCAAAGAAAGACCTAGTAAAAGTGCAGCTGATCCAAAAATGACCTTTGCTGTAATCTGTGTGTTAATATGAATACTATGCATGTGAGTCTCTCTTGGCTAAAAGTAAAGGAGATAAACATTAATGTGCTAAAAATTCCAAATAGTTTGCATAGTCAACTTACACACAGCACTGACGCACCCCACCAGACATGCCCCCGGGTTTTGTCCACAGTCACCAGGTCCAGAACAAATTCACGAAAACGTACAGTATTATGTAGATCCATGTTTGAATGGAACCCTTCCATCTCAGATTGCTCAAGTGAACAGCAAACCTGCTTTAAAAAAACCCAGATAAAGCAACGCCTCATGGCACAACGGCGCTCCTCTATTTGACCTAGATATTTTGTGTGTATGTACTTATATGTAGACTATATGTGCCGTTTTAAAATGTATGTTGTTCTGTCCTTGAGCTGTTCTTGTCCTTTAGTGTTCTGTATTAAGTCATGTTTAATTTTTTGTGGATTCCAGGAAGAGTAGCTGCTGCTATCGCAACAGCTAACAGAGGGCTAAATAAAATACCAAATACCTTCTCTCTCTCACCCCCCTCTCTATGCCCTGCCCTACCTCCTACCGCCCTCTTCCTTTGCTCTCACCATATTTACTCAATAACTAACACCTGTACTCTCCAAGCAACCTACATAACCCCTATTTTATATGGAAATGGATATGAAAATGCATGCAATCAGCCCAATTGCATGTTGCTGTTTAGACCAATTAGCACATGTATGTGATTGTTAGTGGCTGTGGGTAAATTACAGAAATGTGTGTGTGTGTGTGTGTGTGTGTGTGTGTGTGTGTGTGTGTGTGTGTGTGTGTGTGTGTGTGTGTGCGCGCGTCCATCCATGCACGGGGCCAGTTGTTTACAGGAGTGTTTGCCCAGGAGAGAGGGGAAAGAATCAGCTGTAACACCAGTATTCTTATCCCTAATGCCAACTCTTAACCAACAGCATAACGGTTACAGCTGGCATTGGAGTGATGAAACACACAAGTCATTCCTCTTACAGCCCTCCCCAGTGGTTTAGACCAGAGTATGCCTGAGTCCCAAATCGCACCCTATGCCCTATTTAGTACAGTTCTTTTGACGAAAGCCCATAAGGAATAGAGTGCCATTTGGGACACAGCCACAACATCTGCTGAAAGTTTTTTTAAATCCACACATAAAGGTTTTGAATGAGCCAATCATTGTAATGGAGTTTTGTCGGATACATTAGTTTACATGGCAGGGAAACTAAGCGGATGTGCAACCTGTCGCTCTCTCTCCAGTAAGATACTATGTTCTGTACACTTCTGTTCTGTTCTCATATTAAAGTCACTATCGTAGTGTGAGTTCTCATATTAAAGTCACTATCGTAGTGTGAGTTCTCATATTAAAGTCACTATCGTAGTGTGAGTTCTCATATTAAAGTCACTATCGTAGTGTGTGTTCTCATATTAAAGTCACTATCGTAGTGTGAGTTCTCATATTAAAGTCACTATCGTAGTGTGTGTTCTCATATTAAAGTAATTATCGTAGTGTGTGTTCTCATATTAAAGTCACTATCGTAGTGTGAGTTCTCATATTAAAGTCATTATCGTAGTGTGTGTTCTCATATTAAAGTCACTATCGTAGTGTGAGTTCTCATTTTAAAGTCATTATCGTAGTGTGTGTTCTCATATTAAAGTCACTATCATATTAAATTGACCATTGGGGCCTTCTCCAAGCACAGTTGTCCACACCCATCAGGTTTAATGTATTGCCGTGGGGATTGGGCTGATTCCTACACACACACACACACAATCAGACACACACACACTTCCATTTTCTGATATCTACACCAATGGAGGCTGAGGGGAGGATGGCTCATAACAATGGCCGGAACGGAGCAAATGGAATGGCATCTAGCACATTGAAACCACGTGTTTTATGTATTCCACACAATTCCACAAATTCTGCTCCAGCCATCACCACAAGCCTGTTCTCCCCAATTACGGTGCCACCAACCTCCTGTGAACTACACACTTCAGAGAAATGTTCTGATATCTACACTCACACTTCAGTTAAATTATTAGATATCTACTCTCACACTTCAGTTAAATGTTCTGATATCTACTCTCACACTTCAGTTAAATTATTAGATATCTACTCTCACACTTCAGTTAAATTATTAGATATCTACTCTCACACTTCAGTTAAATGTTCTGATATCTACACTCCCACTTCAGTTAAATGTTCTGATATCTACACTCACACTTCAGTTAAATGTTCTGATATCTACTCTCACACTTCAGATAAATGATTAGATATCTACACTCACACTTCAGTTAAATGATTAGATATCTACACTCACACTTCAGTTAAATGTTATGATATCTACTCTCACACTTCAGATCAATGTTCTGATATCTACACTCACCCTTCAGATCAATGTTCTGATATCTACACTCACACTTCAGATCAATGTTCTGATATCTACACTCACACTTTAGTTACATTTTCTCAGAGTTCATAGTTTTCACCATCAGAGGGAGTCATTGCCAACCTTGTGGTACCCGGACACCTTCTGATGCCCATTACACAGAGGTACAGCCCACACCTCTGTCTATCCTGCAGTCTCTTCTCTAGTAGGGTGAGTGAGTGGTAATACACAGTTGGTGTACACAGTATGGCGAAAGACTGTTTGGTTGATATTAAGACTGAATGAATGAGACACACTAACTGAATGAATGAAATTGAAACAGTGACCATAAGCTAGGGTTGGGGTCAATTCCATTTCAATTTGATTTACTTGCTGAATTGATAGTAATAGAAATGGAATTGACCCCAACCCTGCTGTTAGCTATTAAAACAGCCACTCTTAGCTGAACCAGCAGCCAGCACAAGAGACATTGTTTCCGTCACTACCTCCCTCTCCCTCTCTCCCTCCATATAGGAGGCCCTGCTCCCAGCCCCAGGTTTACCCCATGTTGACAGGTCAAATAATTTAGGGGGAAATACAAGCAATTCCAACACACACGGAGACTCTCACACACACAGACACACATTCCCAATGTGTTTGTTGTATTTAAACTGTATTTTCCAAGGAGAGAGAACAGTGGGTCAGGTCATTCACAGCAGAATGAAGCCCAAGGAGAGAGAACGGTGGGTCAGGTCATTCACAGCAGAATGAAGCCCAGGGAGAGAGAACAGTGGGTCAGGTCATTCACAGCAGAATGAAGCCCAGGGAGAGAGAATGGTGGGTCAGGTCATTCACAGCAGACTGAAGCCCAGGGAGAGAGAACGGTGGGTCAGGTCATTCACAGCAGAATGAAGCCCAGGGAGAGAGAATGGTGGGTCAGGTCATTCACAGCAGACTGAAGCCCAGGGAGAGAGAACGGTGGGTCAGGTCATTCACAGCAGAATGAAGCCCAGGGAGAGAGAATGGTGGGTCAGGTCATTCACAGCAGACTGAAGCCCAGGGAGAGAGAACGGTGGGTCAGGTCATTCACAGCAGACTAAAGCCCAGGGAGAGAGAATGGTGGGTCAGGTCATTCACAGCAGACTGAAGCCCAGGGAGAGAGAATGGTGGGTCAGGTCATTCACAGCAGACTGAAGCCCAGGGAGAGAGAATGGTGGGTCAGGTCATTCACAGCAGACTGAAGCCCAGGGAGAGAGAACGGTGGGTCAGGTCATTCACAGCAGAATGAAGCCCAGGGAGAGAGAACAGTGGGTCAGGTCATTCACAGCAGAATGAAGCCCAGGGAGAGAGAACAGTGGGTCAGGTTATTCACAGCAGAATGAAGCCCAGGGAGAGAGAATGGTGGGTCAGGTCATTCACAGCAGACTGAAGCCCAGGGAGAGAGAATGGTGGGTCAGGTCATTCACAGCAGACTGAAGCCCAGGGAGAGAGAACGGTGGGTCAGGTCATTCACAGCAGAATGAAGCCCAGGGAGAGAGAACGATGGGTCAGGTCATTCACAGCAGACTGAAGCCCAGGGAGAGAGAATGGTGGGTCAGGTCATTCACAGCAGAATGAAGCCCAGGGAGAGAGAATGGTGGGTCAGGTCATTCACAGCAGACTGAAGCCCAGGGAGAGAGAATGGTGGGTCAGGTCATTCACAGCAGAATGAAGCCCAGGGAGAGAGAACAGTGGGTCAGGTCATTCACAGCAGAATGAAGCCCAGGGAGAGAGAACAGTGGGTCAGGTTATTCACAGCAGAATGAAGCCCAGGGAGAGAGAACAGTGGGTCAGGTCATTCACAGCAGACTGAAGCCCAGGGAGAGAGAATGGTGGGTCAGGTCATTCACAGCAGACTGAAGCCCAGGGAGAGAGAATGGTGGGTCAGGTCATTCACAGCAGACTGAAGCCCAGGGAGAGAGAATGGTGGGTCAGGTCATTCACAGCAGACTGAAGCCCAGGGAGAGAGAATGGTGGGTCAGGTCATTCACAGCAGACTGAAGCCCAGGGAGAGAGAACAGTGGGTCAGGTCATTCACAGCAGACTGAAGCCCAGGGAGAGAGAATGGTGGGTCAGGTCATTCACAGCAGACTGAAGCCCAGGGAGAGAGAATGGTGGGTCAGGTCATTCACAGCAGACTGAAGCCCAGGGAGAGAGAATGGTGGGTCAGGTCATTCACAGCAGACTGAAGCCCAGGGAGAGAGAATGGTGGGTCAGGTCATTCACAGCAGAATGAAGCCCAGGGAGAGAGAACAGTGGGTCAGGTCATTCACAGCAGACTGAAGCCCAGGGAGAGAGAATGGTGGGCCAGGTCATTCACAGCAGAATGAAGCCCAGGGAGAGAGAACAGTGGGTCAGGTCATTCACAGCAGAATGAAGCCCAGGGAGAGAGAACAGTGGGTTTGGTCATTCACAGCAGAATGAAGCCCAGGGAGAGAGAACAGTGGGTCAGGTCATTCACAGCAGAATGAAGCCCAGGGAGAGAGAATGGTGGGTCAGGTCATTCACAGCAGAATGAAGCCCAGGGAGAGAGAACAGTGGGTCAGGTCATTCACAGCAGAATGAAGCCCAGGGAGAGAGAACAGTGGGTCAGGTCATTCACAGCAGAATGAAGCCCAGGGAGAGAGAACAGTGGGTCAGGTCATTCACAGCAGAATGAAGCCCAGGGAGAGAGAACAGTGGGTCAGGTCATTCACAGCAGACTGAAGCCCAGGGAGAGAGAATGGTGGGTCATGTCATTCACAGCAGAATGAAGCCCAGGGAGAGAGAACAGTGGGTCAGGTCATTCACAGCAGACTGAAGCCCAGGGAGAGAGAATGGTGGGTCAGGTCATTCACAGCAGAATGAAGCCCAGGGAGAGAGAACAGTGGGTCAGGTCATTCACAGCAGAATGAAGCCCAGGGAGAGAGAATGGTGGGTCAGGTCATTCACAGCAGACTGAAGCCCAGGGAGAGAGAATGGTGGGTCAGGTCATTCACAGCAGATAGAAGCCCAGGGAGAGAGAATGGTGGGTCAGGTCATTCACAGCAGACTGAAGCCCAGGGAGAGAGAATGGTGGGTCAGGTCATTCACAGCAGACTGAAGCCCAGGGAGAGAGAATGGTGGGTCAGGTCATTCACAGCAGAATGAAGCCCAGGGAGAGAGAACAGAGGGTCAGGTCATTCACAGCAGACTGAAGCCCAGGAAGAGAGAACGATGGGTCAGGTCATTCACAGCAGACTGAAGCCCAGGGAGAGAGAATGGTGGGTCAGGTCATTCACAGCAGAATGAAGCCCAGGGAGAGAGAATGGTGGGTCAGGTCATTCACAGCAGACTGAAGCCCAGGGAGAGAGAATGGTGGGTCAGGTCATTCACAGCAGACTGAAGCCCAGGGAGAGAGAACAGTGGGTCAGGTCATTCACAGCAGACTGAAGCCCAGGGAGAGAGAATGGTGGGTCAGGTCATTCACAGCAGAATGAAGCCCAGGGAGAGAGCACAGTGGGTCAGGTCATTCACAGCAGACTGAAGCCCAGGGAGAGAGAACAGTGGGTCAGGTCATTCAACAGCAGACTGAAGCCCAGGAAGAGAGAACGATGGGTCAGGTCATTCACAGCAGAATGAAGCCCAGGGAGAGAGAACAGTGGGTCAGGTCATTCACAGCAGAATGAAGCCCAGGGAGAGAGAACAGTGGGTCAGGTCATTCACAGCAGAATGAAGCCCAGGGAGAGAGAACAGTGGGTCAGGTCATTCACAGCAGAATGAAGCCCAGGGAGAGAGAACAGTGGGTCAGGTCATTCACAGCAGAATGAAGCCCAGGGAGAGAGAACAGTGGGTCAGGCCATTCACAGCAGAATGAAGCCCAGGGAGAGAGAACAGTGGGTCAGGTCATTCACAGCAGAATGAAGCCCAGGGAGAGAGAACAGTGGGTCAGGTCATTCACAGCAGTCTGAAGCCCAGGGAGAGAGAATGGTGGGTCAGGTCATTCACAGCAGAATGAAGCCCAGGGAGAGAGAACAGTGGGTCAGGTCATTCACAGCAGACTGAAGCCCAGGGAGAGAGAATGGTGGGTCAGGTCATTCACAGCAGAATGAAGCCCAGGGAGAGAGAACAGTGGGTCAGGTCATTCACAGCAGAATGAAGCCCAGGGAGAGAGAATGGTGGGTCAGGTCATTCACAGCAGACTGAAGCCCAGGGAGAGAGAATGGTGGGTCAGGTCATTCACAGCAGACTGAAGCCCAGGGAGAGAGAATGGTGGGTCAGGTCATTCACAGCAGAATGAAGCCCAGGGAGAGAGAATGGTGGGTCAGGTCATTCACAACAGACTGAAGCCCAGGGAGAGAGAATGGTGGGTCAGGTCATTCACAGCAGAATGAAGCCCAGGGAGAGAGAACAGTGGGTCAGGTCATTCACAGCAGACTGAAGCCCAGGGAGAGAGAATTGTGGGTCAGGTCATTCACAGCAGACTGAAGCCCAGGGAGAGAGAACAGTGGGTCAGGTCATTCACAGCAGACTGAAGCCCAGGGAGAGAGAATGGTGGGTCAGGTCATTCACAGCAGAATGAAGCCCAGGGAGAGAGAACAGTGGGTCAGGTCATTCACAGCAGAATGAAGCCCAGGGAGAGAGAACAGTGGGTTTGGTCATTCACAGCAGAATGAAGCCCAGGGAGAGAGAACAGTGGGTCAGGTCATTCACAGCAGAATGAAGCCCAGGGAGAGAGAATGGTGGGTCAGGTCATTCACAGCAGAATGAAGCCCAGGGAGAGAGAACAGTGGGTCAGGTCATTCACAGCAGAATGAAGCCCAGGGAGAGAGAACAGTGGGTCAGGTCATTCACAGCAGAATGAAGCCCAGGGAGAGAGAACAGTGGGTCAGGTCATTCACAGCAGAATGAAGCCCAGGGAGAGAGAACAGTGGGTCAGGTCATTCACAGCAGACTGAAGCCCAGGGAGAGAGAATGGTGGGTCAGGTCATTCACAGCAGAATGAAGCCCAGGGAGAGAGAACAGTGGGTCAGGTCATTCACAGCAGAATGAAGCCCAGGGAGAGAGAATGGTGGGTCAGGTCATTCACAGCAGACTGAAGCCCAGGGAGAGAGAATGGTGGGTCAGGTCATTCACAGCAGATAGAAGCCCAGGGAGAGAGAATGGTGGGTCAGGTCATTCACAGCAGACTGAAGCCCAGGGAGAGAGAATGGTGGGTCAGGTCATTCACAGCAGACTGAAGCCCAGGGAGAGAGAATGGTGGGTCAGGTCATTCACAGCAGAATGAAGCCCAGGGAGAGAGAACAGTGGGTCAGGTCATTCACAGCAGACTGAAGCCCAGGAAGAGAGAACGATGGGTCAGGTCATTCACAGCAGACTGAAGCCCAGGGAGAGAGAATGGTGGGTCAGGTCATTCACAGCAGAATGAAGCCCAGGGAGAGAGAATGGTGGGTCAGGTCATTCACAGCAGACTGAAGCCCAGGGAGAGAGAATGGTGGGTCAGGTCATTCACAGCAGACTGAAGCCCAGGGAGAGAGAACAGTGGGTCAGGTCATTCACAGCAGACTGAAGCCCAGGGAGAGAGAATGGTGGGTCAGGTCATTCACAGCAGAATGAAGCCCAGGGAGAGAGCACAGTGGGTCAGGTCATTCACAGCAGACTGAAGCCCAGGGAGAGAGAACAGTGGGTCAGGTCATTCAACAGCAGACTGAAGCCCAGGAAGAGAGAACGATGGGTCAGGTCATTCACAGCAGAATGAAGCCCAGGGAGAGAGAACAGTGGGTCAGGTCATTCACAGCAGAATGAAGCCCAGGGAGAGAGAACAGTGGGTCAGGTCATTCACAGCAGAATGAAGCCCAGGGAGAGAGAACAGTGGGTCAGGTCATTCACAGCAGAATGAAGCCCAGGGAGAGAGAACAGTGGGTCAGGTCATTCACAGCAGAATGAAGCCCAGGGAGAGAGAACAGTGGGTCAGGTCATTCACAGCAGAATGAAGCCCAGGGAGAGAGAACAGTGGGTCAGGTCATTCACAGCAGTCTGAAGCCCAGGGAGAGAGAATGGTGGGTCAGGTCATTCACAGCAGAATGAAGCCCAGGGAGAGAGAACAGTGGGTCAGGTCATTCACAGCAGACTGAAGCCCAGGGAGAGAGAATGGTGGGTCAGGTCATTCACAGCAGAATGAAGCCCAGGGAGAGAGAACAGTGGGTCAGGTCATTCACAGCAGAATGAAGCCCAGGGAGAGAGAATGGTGGGTCAGGTCATTCACAGCAGACTGAAGCCCAGGGAGAGAGAATGGTGGGTCAGGTCATTCACAGCAGACTGAAGCCCAGGGAGAGAGAATGGTGGGTCAGGTCATTCACAGCAGACTGAAGCCCAGGGAGAGAGAATGGTGGGTCAGGTCATTCACAACAGACTGAAGCCCAGGGAGAGAGAATGGTGGGTCAGGTCATTCACAGCAGAATGAAGCCCAGGGAGAGAGAACAGTGGGTCAGGTCATTCACAGCAGACTGAAGCCCAGGGAGAGAGAATGGTGGGTCAGGTCATTCACAGCAGAATGAAGCCCAGGGAGAGAGCACAGTGGGTCAGGTCATTCACAGCAGACTGAAGCCCAGGGAGAGAGAACAGTGGGTCAGGTCATTCACAGCAGACTGAAGCCCAGGAAGAGAGAACGATGGGTCAGGTCATTCACAGCAGAATGAAGCCCAGGGAGAGAGAACAGTGGGTCAGGTCATTCACAGCAGAATGAAGCCCAGGGAGAGAGAACAGTGGGTCAGGTCATTCACAGCAGAATGAAGCCCAGGGAGAGAGAATGGTGGGTCAGGTCATTCACAGCAGAATGAAGCCCAGGGAGAGAGAACAGTGGGTCAGGTCATTCACAGCAGAATGAAGCCCAGGGAGAGAGAACAGTGGGTCAGGTCATTCACAGCAGAATGAAGCCCAGGGAGAGAGAACAGTGGGTCAGGTCATTCACAGCAGAATGAATCCCAGGGAGAGAGAACAGTGGGTCAGGTCATTCACAGCAGTCTGAAGCCCAGGGAGAGAGAATGGTGGGTCAGGTCATTCACAGCAGAATGAAGCCCAGGGAGAGAGAACAGTGGGTCAGGTCATTCACAGCAGACTGAAGCCCAGGGAGAGAGAATGGTGGGTCAGGTCATTCACAGCAGAATGAAGCCCAGGGAGAGAGAACAGTGGGTCAGGTCATTCACAGCAGAATGAAGCCCAGGGAGAGAGAATGGTGGGTCAGGTCATTCACAGCAGACTGAAGCCCAGGGAGAGAGAATGGTGGGTCAGGTCATTCACAGCAGACTGAAGCCCAGGGAGAGAGAATGGTGGGTCAGGTCATTCACAGCAGACTGAAGCCCAGGGAGAGAGAATGGTGGGTCAGGTCATTCACAACAGACTGAAGCCCAGGGAGAGAGAATGGTGGGTCAGGTCATTCACAGCAGAATGAAGCCCAGGGAGAGAGAACAGTGGGTCAGGTCATTCACAGCAGACTGAAGCCCAGGAAGAGAGAACGATGGGTCAGGTCATTCACAGCAGACTGAAGCCCAGGGAGAGAGAATGGTGGGTCAGGTCATTCACAGCAGACTGAAGCCCAGGGAGAGAGAATGGTGGGCCAGGTCATTCACAGCAGACTGAAGCCCAGGGAGAGAGAATGGTGGGTCAGGTCATTCACAGCAGACTGAAGCCCAGGGAGAGAGAACAGTGGGTCAGGTCATTCACAGCAGACTGAAGCCCAGGGAGAGAGAATGGTGGGTCAGGTCATTCACAGCAGAATGAACCCCAGGGAGAGAGAACAGTGGGTCAGGTCATTCACAGCAGACTGAAGCCCAGGGAGAGAGAATGGTGGGTCAGGTCATTCACAGCAGAATGAAGCCCAGGGAGAGAGAACAGTGGGTCAGGTCATTCACAGCAGAATGAAGCCCAGGGAGAGAGAATGGTGGGTCAGGTCATTCACAGCAGACTGAAGCCCAGGGAGAGAGAATGGTGGGTCAGTTCATTCACAGCAGATAGAAGCCCAGGGAGAGAGAATGGTGGGTCAGGTCATTCACAGCAGACTGAAGCCCAGGAAGAGAGAACGATGGGTCAGGTCATTCACAGCAGACTGAAGCCCAGGGAGAGAGAATGGGGGGTCAGGTCATTCACAGCAGACTGAAGCCCAGGGAGAGAGAATGGTGGGTCAGGTCATTCACAGCAGACTGAAGCCCAGTGAGAGAGAATGGTGGGTCAGGTCATTCACAGCAGACTGAAGCCCAGGGAGAGAGAACAGTGGGTCAGGTCATTCACAGCAGACTGAAGCCCAGGGAGAGAGAATGGTGGGTCAGGTCATTCACAGCAGAATGAAGCCCAGGGAGAGAGAACAGTGGGTCAGGTCATTCACAGCAGACTGAAGCCCAGGGAGAGAGAATGGTGGGTCAGGTCATTCACAGCAGAATGAAGCCCAGGGAGAGAGAATGGTGGGTCAGGTCATTCACAGCAGAATGAAGCCCAGGGAGAGAGAACAGTGGGTCAGGTCATTCACAGCAGAATGAAGCCCAGGGAGAGAGAACAGTGGGTCAGGTCATTCACAGCAGAATGAAGCCCAGGGAGAGAGAACAGTGGGTCAGGTCATTCACAGCAGAATGAAGCCCAGGGAGAGAGAACAGTGGGTCAGGTCATTCACAGCAGTCTGAAGCCCAGGGAGAGAGAATGGTGGGTCAGGTCATTCACAGCAGAATGAAGCCCAGGGAGAGAGAACAGTGGGTCAGGTCATTCACAGCAGACTGAAGCCCAGGGAGAGAGAATGGTGGGTCAGGTCATTCACAGCAGAATGAAGCCCAGGGAGAGAGAACAGTGGGTCAGGTCATTCACAGCAGAATGAAGCCCAGGGAGAGAGAATGGTGGGTCAGGTCATTCACAGCAGACTGAAGCCCAGGGAGAGAGGATGGTGGGTCAGGTCTTTCACAACAGACTGAAGCCCAGGGAGAGAGAATGGTGGGTCAGGTCATTCACAGCAGAATGAAGCCCAGGGAGAGAGAACAGTGGGTCAGGTCATTCACAGCAGACTGAAGCCCAGGAAGAGAGAACGATGGGTCAGGTCATTCACAGCAGACTGAAGCCCAGGGAGAGAGAATGGTGGGTCAGGTCATTCACAGCAGACTGAAGCCCAGGGAGAGAGAATGGTGGGTCAGGTCATTCACAGCAGAATGAAGCCCAGGGAGAGAGAACAGTGGGTCAGGTCATTCACAGCAGTCTGAAGCCCAGGGAGAGAGAATGGTGGGTCAGGTCATTCACAGCAGAATGAAGCCCAGGGAGAGAGAATGGTGGGTCAGGTCATTCACAGCAGAATGAAGCCCAGGAAGAGAGAACGATGGGTCAGGTCATTCACAGCAGACTGAAGCCCAGGGAGAGAGAATGGTGGGTCAGGTCATTCACAGCAGACTGAAGCCCAGGGAGAGAGAATGGTGGGTCAGGTCATTCACAGCAGAATGAAGCCCAGGGAGAGAGAACAGTGGGTCAGGTCATTCACAGCAGTCTGAAGCCCAGGGAGAGAGAATGGTGGGTCAGGTCATTCACAGCAGAATGAAGCCCAGGGAGAGAGAATGGTGGGTCAGGTCATTCACAGCAGAATGAAGCCCAGGGAGAGAGAACAGTGGGTCAGGTCATTCACAGCAGTCTGAAGCCCAGGGAGAGAGAACAGTGGGTCAGGTCATTCACAGCAGACTGAAGCCCAGGGAGAGAGAATGGTGGGTCAGGTCATTCACAGCAGAATGAAGCCCAGGGAGAGAGAACAGTGGGTCAGGTCATTCACAGCAGAATGAAGCCCAGGGAGAGAGAATGGTGGGTCAGGTCATTCACAGCAGACTGAAGCCCAGGGAGTGAGAATGGTGGGTCAGGTCATTCACAGCAGACTGAAGCCCAGGGAGAGAGAATGGTGGGTCAGGTCATTCACAGCAGACTGAAGCCCAGGGAGAGAGGATGGTGGGTCAGGTCATTCACAGCAGAATGAAGCCCAGGGAGAGAGAACAGTGGGTCAGGTCATTCACAGCAGACTGAAGCCCAGGGAGAGAGAATGGTGGGTCAGGTCATTCACAGCAGACTGAAGCCCAGGGAGAGAGAATGGTGGGTCAGGTCATTCACAGCAGACTGAAGCCCAGGGAGAGAGAATGGTGGGTCAGGTCATTCACAGCAGACTGAAGCCCAGGGAGAGAGAATGGTGGGTCAGGTCATTCACAGCAGAATGAAGCCCAGGGAGAGAAAACGGTGGGTCAGGTCATTCACAGCAGACTGAAGCCCAGGGAGAGAGAATGGTGGGTCAGGTCATTCACAGCAGAATGAAGCCCAGGGAGAGAGAACAGTGGGTCAGGTCATTCACAGCAGACTGAAGCCCAGGGAGAGAGAATGGTGGGTCAGGTCATTCACAGCAGAATGAAGCCCAGGGAGAGAGAACAGTGGGTCAGGTCATTCACAGCAGAATGAAGCCCAGGGAGAGAGAATGGTGGGTCAGGTCATTCACAACAGAATGAAGCCCAGGGAGAGAGAACAGTGGGTCAGGTCATTCACAGCAGACTGAAGCCCAGGGAGAGAGAATGGTGGGTCAGGTCATTCACAGCAGACTGAAGCCCAGGGAGAGAGAATGGTGGGTCAGGTCATTCACAGCAGAATGAAGCCCAGGGAGAGAGAACAGTGGGTCAGGTCATTCACAGCAGACTGAAGCCCAGGGAGAGAGAATGGTGGGTCAGGTCATTCACAGCAGACTGAAGCCCAGGGAGAGAGAATGGTGGGTCAGGTCATTCACAGCAGAATGAAGCCCAGGGAGAGAAAACGGTGGGTCAGGTCATTCACAGCAGACTGAAGCCCAGGGAGAGAGAACAGTGGGTCAGGTCATTCACAGCAGACTGAAGCCCAGGGAGAGAGAATGGTGGGTCAGGTCATTCACAGCAGAATGAAGCCCAGGGAGAGAGAACAGTGGGTCAGGTCATTCACAGCAGAATGAAGCCCAGGGAGAGAGAACAGTGGGTCAGGTCATTCACAGCAGAATGAAGCCCAGGGAGAGAGAACAGTGGGTCAGGTCATTCACAGCAGAATGAAGCCCAGGGAGAGAGAATGGTGGGTCAGGTCATTCACAGCAGAATGAAGCCCAGGGAGAGAGAACAGTGGGTCAGGTCATTCACAGCAGACTGAAGCCCAGGGAGAGAGAATGGTGGGTCAGGTCATTCACAGCAGAATGAAGCCCAGGGAGAGAGAACAGTGGGTCAGGTCATTCACAGCAGAATGAAGCCCAGGGAGAGAGAATGGTGGGTCAGGTCATTCACAACAGAATGAAGCCCAGGGAGAGAGAATGGTGGGTCAGGTCATTCACAGCAGACTGAAGCCCAGGGAGAGAGAATGGTGGGTCAGGTCATTCACAGTAGACTGAAGCCCAGGGAGAGAGAATGGTGGGTCAGGTCATTCACAGCAGAATGAAGCCCAGGGAGAGAGAACAGTGGGTCAGGTCATTCACAGCAGACTGAAGCCCAGGGAGAGAGAATGGTGGGTCAGGTCATTCACAGCAGAATGAAGCCCAGGGAGAGAGAACAGTGGGTCAGGTCATTCACAGCAGACTGAAGCCCAGGGAGAGAGAATGGTGGGTCAGGTCATTCACAGCAGACTGAAGCCCAGGGAGAGAGAATGGTGGGTCAGGTCATTCACAGCAGAATGAAGCCCAGGGAGAGAAAACGGTGGGTCAGGTCATTCACAGCAGACTGAAGCCCAGGGAGAGAGAATGGTGGGTCAGGTCATTCACAGCAGAATGAAGCCCAGGGAGAGAGAACAGTGGGTCAGGTCATTCACAGCAGACTGAAGCCCAGGGAGAGAGAATGGTGGGTCAGGTCATTCACAGCAGAATGAAGCCCAGGGAGAGAGAACAGTGGGTCAGGTCATTCACAGCAGAATGAAGCCCAGGGAGAGAGAACAGTGGGTCAGGTCATTCACAGCAGACTGAAGCCCAGGGAGAGAGAATGGTGGGTCAGGTCATTCACAGCAGAATGAAGCCCAGGGAGAGAGAACAGTGGGTCAGGTCATTCACAGCAGACTGAAGCCCAGGGAGAGAGAATGGTGGGTCAGGTCATTCACAGCAGACTGAAGCCCAGGGAGAGAGAATGGTGGGTCAGGTCATTCACAGCAGAATGAAGCCCAGGGAGAGAAAACGGTGGGTCAGGTCATTCACAGCAGACTGAAGCCCAGGGAGAGAGAACAGTGGGTCAGGTCATTCACAGCAGACTGAAGCCCAGGGAGAGAGAATGGTGGGTCAGGTCATTCACAGCAGAATGAAGCCCAGGGAGAGAGAACAGTGGGTCAGGTCATTCACAGCAGAATGAAGCCCAGGGAGAGAGAACAGTGGGTCAGGTCATTCACAGCAGAATGAAGCCCAGGGAGAGAGAACAGTGGGTCAGGTCATTCACAGCAGAATGAAGCCCAGGGAGAGAGAATGGTGGGTCAGGTCATTCACAGCAGAATGAAGCCCAGGGAGAGAGAACAGTGGGTCAGGTCATTCACAGCAGAATGAAGCCCAGGGAGAGAGAATGGTGGGTCAGGTCATTCACAGCAGACTGAAGCCCAGGGAGAGAGAATGGTGGGTCAGGTCATTCACAACAGAATGAAGCCCAGGGAGAGAGAATGGTGGGTCAGGTCATTCACAGCAGACTGAAGCCCAGGGAGAGAGAATGGTGGGTCAGGTCATTCACAGTAGACTGAAGCCCAGGGAGAGAGAATGGTGGGTCAGGTCATTCACAGCAGAATGAAGCCCAGGGAGAGAGAACAGTGGGTCAGGTCATTCACAGCAGACTGAAGCCCAGGGAGAGAGAATGGTGGGTCAGGTCATTCACAGCAGAATGAAGCCCAGGGAGAGAGAACAGTGGGTCAGGTCATTCACAGCAGACTGAAGCCCAGGGAGAGAGAATGGTGGGTCAGGTCATTCACAGCAGAATGAAGCCCAGGGAGAGAGAACAGTGGGTCAGGTCATTCACAGCAGACTGAAGCCCAGGGAGAGAGAATGGTGGGTCAGGTCATTCACAGCAGAATGAAGCCCAGGGAGAGAGAACAGTGGGTCAGGTCATTCACAGCAGAATGAAGCCCAGGGAGAGAGAACAGTGGGTCAGGTCATTCACAGCAGACTGAAGCCCAGGAAGAGAGAACGATGGGTCAGGTCATTCACAGCAGACTGAAGCCCAGGGAGAGAGAATGGTGGGTCAGGTCATTCACAGCAGACTGAAGCCCAGGGAGAGAGAATGGTGGGTCAGGTCATTCACAGCAGACTGAAGCCCAGGGAGAGAGAATGGTGGGTCAGGTCATTCACAGCAGACTGAAGCCCAGGGAGAGAGAACAGTGGGTCAGGTCATTCACAGCAGACTGAAGCCCAGGGAGAGAGAATGGTGGGTCAGGTCATTCACAGCAGAATGAAGCCCAGGGAGAGAGAACAGTGGGTCAGGTCATTCACAGCAGACTGAAGCCCAGGGAGAGAGAATGGTGGGTTAGGTCATTCACAGCAGAATGAAGCCCAGGGAGAGAGAACAGTGGGTCAGGTCATTCACAGCAGAATGAAGCCCAGGGAGAGAGAACAGTGGGTCAGGTCATTCACAGCAGAATGAAGCCCAGGGAGAGAGAACAGTGGGTCAGGTCATTCACAGCAGAATGAAGCCCAGGGAGAGAGAACAGTGGGTCAGGTCATTCACAGCAGACTGAAGCCCAGGGAGAGAGAATGGTGGGTCAGGTCATTCACAGCAGAATGAAGCCCAGGGAGAGAGAACAGTGGGTCAGGTCATTCACAGCAGACTGAAGCCCAGGGAGAGAGAATGGTGGGTCAGGTCATTCACAGCAGAATGAAGCCCAGGGAGAGAGAACAGTGGGTCAGGTCATTCACAGCAGACTGAAGCCCAGGGAGAGAGAATGGTGGGTTAGGTCATTCACAGCAGAATGAAGCCCAGGGAGAGAGAACAGTGGGTCAGGTCATTCACAGCAGAATGAAGCCCAGGGAGAGAGAACAGTGGGTCAGGTCATTCACAGCAGAATGAAGCCCAGGGAGAGAGAACAATGGGTCAGGTCATTCACAGCAGAATGAAGCCCAGGGAGAGAGAACAGTGGGTCAGGTCATTCACAGCAGACTGAAGCCCAGGGAGAGAGAATGGTGGGTCAGGTCATTCACAGCAGAATGAAGCCCAGGGAGAGAGAACAGTGGGTCAGGTCATTCACAGCAGACTGAAGCCCAGGGAGAGAGAATGGTGGGTGAGGTCATTCACAGCAGAATGAAGCCCAGGGAGAGAGAACAGTGGGTCAGGTCATTCACAGCAGAATGAAGCCCAGGGAGAGAGAATGGTGGGTCAGGTCATTCACAGCAGACTGAAGCCCAGGGAGAGAGAATGGTGGGTCAGGTCATTCACAGCAGACTGAAGCCCAGGGAGAGAGAATGGTGGGTCAGGTCATTCACAGCAGACTGAAGCCCAGGGAGAGAGAATGGTGGGTCAGGTCATTCACAGCAGAATGAAGCCCAGGGAGAGAAAACGGTGGGTCAGGTCATTCACAGCAGACTGAAGCCCAGGGAGAGAGAACAGTGGGTCAGGTCATTCACAGCAGACTGAAGCCCAGGGAGAGAGAATGGTGGGTCAGGTCATTCACAGCAGAATGAAGCCCAGGGAGAGAGAACAGTGGGTCAGGTCATTCACAGCAGAATGAAGCCCAGGGAGAGAGAACAGTGGGTCAGGTCATTCACAGCAGAATGAAGCCCAGGGAGAGAGAACAGTGGGTCAGGTCATTCACAGCAGAATGAAGCCCAGGGAGAGAGAATGGTGGGTCAGGTCATTCACAGCAGAATGAAGCCCAGGGAGAGAGAACAGTGGGTCAGGTCATTCACAGCAGACTGAAGCCCAGGGAGAGAGAATGGTGGGTCAGGTCATTCACAGCAGAATGAAGCCCAGGGAGAGAGAACAGTGGGTCAGGTCATTCACAGCAGAATGAAGCCCAGGGAGAGAGAATGGTGGGTCAGGTCATTCACAGCAGACTGAAGCCCAGGGAGAGAGAATGGTGGGTCAGGTCATTCACAACAGAATGAAGCCCAGGGAGAGAGAATGGTGGGTCAGGTCATTCACAGCAGACTGAAGCCCAGGGAGAGAGAATGGTGGGTCAGGTCATTCACAGCAGAATGAAGCCCAGGGAGAGAGAACAGTGGGTCAGGTCATTCACAGCAGACTGAAGCCCAGGGAGAGAGAATGGTGGGTCAGGTCATTCACAGCAGACTGAAGCCCAGGGAGAGGGAATGGTGTGTCATATAATTCACAGCAGACTGAAGCCCAGGGAGAGAGAACAGTGGGTCAGGTCATTCACAGCAGAATGAAGCCCAGGGAGAGAGAACAGTGGGTCAGGTCATTCACAGCAGAATGAAGCCCAGGGAGAGAGAACAGTGGGTCAGGTCATTCACAGCAGACTGAAGCCCAGGGAGAGAGAATGGTGGGTCAGGTCATTCACAGCAGAATGAAGCCCAGGGAGAGAGAATGGTGGGTCAGGTCATTCACAGCAGAATGAAGCCCAGGGAGAGAGAATGGTGGGTCAGGTCATTCACAGCAGAATGAAGCCCAGGGAGAGAGAATGGTGGGTCAGGTCATTCACAGCAGAATGAAGCCCAGGGAGAGAGAACAGTGGGTCAGGTCATTCACAGCAGAATGAAGCCCAGGGAGAGAGAATGGTGGGTCAGGTCATTCACAGCAGAATGAAGCCCAGGTAGAGAGAATGGTGGGTCAGGTCATTCACAGCAGAATGAAGCCCAGGGAGAGAGAACAGTGGGTCAGGTCATTCACAGCAGAATGAAGCCCAGGGAGAGAGAATGGTGGGTCAGGTCATTCACAGCAGACTGAAGCCCAGGGAGAGAGAACAGTGGGTCAGGTCATTCACAGCAGACTGAAGCCCAGGGAGAGAGAATGGTGGGTCAGGTCATTCACAGCAGAATGAAGCCCAGGGAGAGAGAACAGTGGGTCAGGTCATTCACAGCAGAATGAAGCCCAGGGAGAGAGAACAGTGGGTCAGGTCATTCACAGCAGAATGAAGCCCAGGGAGAGAGAACAGTGGGTCAGGTCATTCACAGCAGAATGAAGCCCAGGGAGAGAGAACAGTGGGTCAGGTCATTCACAGCAGAATGAAGCCCAGGGAGAGAGAACAGTGGGTCAGGTCATTTACAGCAGAATGAAGCCCAGGGAGAGAGAATGGTGGGTCAGGTCATTCACAGCAGAATGAAGCCCAGGGAGAGAGAACAGTGGGTCAGGTCATTCACAGCAGACTGAAGCCCAGGGAGAGAGAACAGTGGGTCAGGTAATTCACAGCAGAATGAAGCCCAGGGAGAGAGAATGGTGGGTCAGGTCATTCACAGCAGACTGAAGCCCAAGGAGAGAGAACAGTGGGTCAGGTCATTCACAGCAGACTGAAGCCCAGGGAGAGAGAACAGTGGGTCAGGTCATTCACAGCAGAATGAAGCCCAGGGAGAGAGAACAGTGGGTCAGGTCATTCACAGAAGATGGACAGCAGATATAGAGGATTATTGTTTTGTTTTCTATATAATGATCTAGTCTATTCAGATAGAGGGTTTTCGTGTGGGAATCGGCATATGGAATATTGGGATTTGTCTGTTGGGATTTTTGGGGAACCTGGCTTGGAGTATGGTGATCCAAAAATGGAGCCGGAATGGGAATATGGCTCTGAACTCCATTTATAGCAAGAGCTGTGAATAGGAAAATAGCACGTCTGTTTTCATTAATAACAAACTTTTCTTTA
>NC_050571.1:13877668-13902668 GCF_013265735.2 Oncorhynchus mykiss
TATTTAACTAGGCAAGTCAGTTAAGAAAAAAATCTTATTTTCAATGACGGCCTAGTGGGTTAACTGCCCATTCAGAGGCAGAACAACAGATTTGTACCTTGTCAGCTCGGGGGTTTGATCTTGCAACCTTCCGGTTACTAGTCCAACACTCTAACCACTAGGCTACCCTGCCGCCCCATATGAGAACAATACAATCAATAAAATCAATACAGGAACATAACCATCAAGACCAAACTAACAGCAGTGTTAAAGTGGGGAGAAGGCTGGGGATAGGGGATGCAGTCCTTAAGCTTTTTCCTGGTTTCTGTCCCTTTCTGTGTGTACACACTGCAGTAGTGATGCTGCCGGTGTTTGTGTTCCTTTCTGTGTGTACACACTACAGTACAGTGATGCTGCTGGTGTTTCTGTTCCTTTCTGTGTGTACACACTACATTACAGTGATGCTGCCGGTGTTTCTGTTCCTTTCTGTGTGTACACACTACAGTACAGTGATGCTGCCGGTGTTTCTGTTCCTTTCTGTGTGTACACACTACATTACAGTGATGCTGCCGGTGTTTCTGTTCCTTTCTGTGTGTACACACTACAGTACAGTGATGCTGCCGGTGTTTCTGTTCCTTTCTGTGTGTACACACTACAGTACAGTGATGCTGCCGGTGTTTCTGTTCCTTTCTGTGTGTACACACTACAGTACAGTGATGCTGCTGGTGTTTCTGTTCCTTTCTGTGTGTACACACCACATTACAGTGATGCTGCCGGTGTTTCTGTTCCTTTCTGTGTGTACACACTACATTACAGTGATGCTGCCGGTGTTTCTGTTCCTTTCTGTGTGTACACACTACATTACAGTGATGCTGCCGGTGTTTCTGTTCCTTTCTGTGTGTACACACTACAGTACAGTGATGCTGCCCGTGTTTCTGTTCCTTTCTGTGTGTACACACTACAGTACAGTGATGCTGCCGGTGTTTCTGTTCCTTTCTGTGTGTACACACTACAGTACAGTGATGCTGCCAGTGTTTTATTGGCAGATAAAGGTCTTATCAAAAGGGTTTATTTGGATACAAACTGCTCTACAAATATATTGAACAGACTACATATACTTAATACTAACCAACAACTGTAATCAAAATGTATCCTGAATGTACAACAGTTTCTAACTATTTACTTGGTATAGTTTGTGTTAGGTTTAGTAGAAGTAATAAAACATCTACTCATATATTTTCAGACATAGACTTCCTCAGGTTCAACTCTCTTGTCCTTTTATCATTGAACAAAGGCCCACAGTAGCTCTATCCTGCTCATACCAGGGAGCTTGTCCTTTTATCATTGAACAAAGGCCCACAGTAGCTCTATCCTGCTCATACCAGGGAGCTTGTCCTTTTATCATTGAAAAAAGATGGTTATGATGGTTATGTTCAAAATATGTGCCAATGTAGTACAAAGTTTTAGTGTGTAAGACATATTATCTTGCTGCAATAAAGGACTATCTTTTCATCTACCAGTCCATGTTCATTTTAACTTTCAGTCAGCACTATGGAGGTATGGAGGGGAGGGGCAGGGAGAATAGGTGATGTTTCACAGTTGTCTTTTATCTGACTAACAGGCTATATATCTTACATTATTCTACATGAGAATAGTCCCTCTACCCTCTCTCACCTCAATAGTCAACCCCTATGAAGTTAAAATAGTGACTTCATTAAACAAGCATGTAAAGTATAATTTGCACATGTAAAATACGAGTTTCACTGTATACTGACTTTTGTAGTTGCAAAAAATATTTGCAAACATGTAACTTCTGTTGAGAATAAATGCAACAACAGTTGCAAGCGCATAACGTGAATAAATATAGAAACACGTACAAACATGTCAAGTGATATGTGAATACATTCAGGAAGATTTGCAAGCGTGCAACTGCATTCAGAATGAATGCAACGCATTTACTAATCTTTCTTCTGTGAAACAAAACAATGAGCTGTCGCCCACTCGTAGCTATGATGTGGGCGTGCCCCAAGGGTCAATACTGGGGCCCCTCCTGTTCAGCCTGTACATTAATGATCTGCCTTCTGTCTGTACTGGGTCTGAAGTTCAAATGTATGCAGATGATACAGTGATATATGTGCATGCAAAGAGCAAACAACAAGCTGCACAAGAACTCACTACTGTAATGGTCCAGGTTACAAAGTGGCTCAGTGACTCGTGCTTGCATCTCAATGTGAAAAAAACTGTTTGCATGTTCTTCACAAAGAGGGCAACAGATGCTACTGAGCCAGATGTTTATGTGTCAGGGGAGAAGCTCCAGGTGGTATCCGATTTTAAGTACCTTGGCATCATACTTGATTCTAAACTCTCTTTTAAAAAGCATGTGAAAAAGGTAATTCAAATAACCAAATTCAACCTAGCTAATTTCCGATTTATACGAAATTGTTTGACTACAGAGGTAGCAAAACTGTACTTCAAATCTATGATACTCCCCCACTTAACATACTGCTTGACTAGTTGGGCCCAAGCTTGCTGTACAACATTAAAACCTATTCAGTCTGTCTACAAACAGGCTCTCAAAGTGCTTGATAGGAAGCCCAATAGCCATCATCATTGTCACATTCTTAGAAAGCATGAGCTCTTGAGTTGGGAAAATCTTGTGCAATACACCGACGCATGTCTTGTATTCAAGATCCTTAATGGCCTGGCTCCCCCTCCACTCAATATTTTTGTTAAACAGAAAACCCAGACATATGGCAGCAGATCCACAAGGTCTGCCATGAGAGGTGACTGTATAGTTCCCCTAAGGAAAAGCACTTTTAGTAAATCTGCATTCTCTGTGAGAGCTTCCCATGTCTGGAATACACTGCCATCAGACACACATAACTGCACCACATATCACACTTTCACAAAATGCTTGAAGACATGGCTAAAGGTCAATCAGATTTGTGAACATGGTCCCTAGCTGTGTGTTGCCGCTTTCCATGTTGTCTGTTGTCTGTAGCTTGTGAGGTGTGGAAACACTTTGTTGCTTTTATGAATTTTGTCTTGCTGCTTTTTGTTTTATGTTGCTCTGTCTGTATGCTACGTCTTGCTTGTCCTTTGTTGCTCTGTCTGTATGCTATGTCTTGCTTGTCCTATGTTGCTATGTCTTGCTTGTTCTATGCTGCTATTATCTATATTGTAATTGTTTTTAATAACCTGCCCAGGGACTGCGGTTGAAAATTAGCCGGCTGGCTAAAACCGGCACTTTTACTGAAACTTTGATTAATGTGCACTGTCCCTGTAAAAATAAAAAATAAACTCAAACTCAACTCAATATTTTCTGATGTCGAATCTGTGCGCTCAGAGTTTTTGGCACTAATTTTGTGACTAACCCAAAAGTTTTGCAGCTGTAAAAAAAATAAATTAAAACGAGTGTTTCCACATAGCATATTGGCCAGTGGTGGAAAAAGTACCCAATTGTCGTACCTGAGTAAAAGTAAAGATACCTTCATAGAAAATGACTCAGGTAAAAGTAAAGATACCTTAATAGAAAATGACTCAGGTAAAAGTAAAGATACCTTCATAGAAAATGACTCAGGTAAAAGTGAGTCACCCAGTCAAATATACTTGAGGATCAAAAGTAAATGCAATTGCTAAAATATACTTAAGTATCAAACGTAAAAGTATAAATCCTTTCAAATATTAAGCAAACCAGAGAATTTTTTTTTGTTTTACTGATAGCCAGGGGCATGCTGACATCATTTACAAATGAAGCATTCGTGTTTTGTGAGTCCGCTAGATAAGAGGCAGTAGGGAGGACCAGAGATGTTCTCTTGATTAGTGCATGAATTGGACCATTTTCCTGTCCTGCTAAGCATTAAAAAAATGTAAGGAGTACTTTTGGGTGTCAGGGAAAATGTATGCAGTAAAAAGTACATTATTTTCTTTAAGAATGTAGTGAAGTAAAAGTAGTCAAAAAACATAAATAGTAAAGTAAAGTACAGATACCCCAAAAACCTACTTAAGTAGTACTTTAAAGTACTCACTAGTCGCAAGCATGCAACTATTCTCAAATGTAGTTGCATGCTTGCAAATCTTATTGAATTTATTCACATATCAATGTACATGTTTGAAAGTGTTGTATTTATTTAGCCATCACATTACCTGTATTCAACTGTTGTTGCATTTATGTTTGCAAATATTATTTTCAAATACAAAACTCCGTATACAGGTGCAACTCATATTTTAAATGTGCAAATCATACTTTACATGCTTGTATAATTAGGTCACTATTTTACCTGCATAAACCCACTCCTTATCTCCTTCCCTAAATCCCAGTCTTGTCCAGTCAGCAAGACTTGGAGAAAGGGGGTGAGTTATTGTGTGAGAGTAGAGAGAAGAGAGAAGGTGAGGTATGAGGATTCTCACCGTTTTACAACAGTCAGTTAGCCCTCCAGGCTTCATCTATCCATGCACCCATCAGTATATCCTTATCATACTGTAGGATCGAGTTACCCTGACAAGCAGGTTTCCCTGGTTCGCTGGTCATCGTTTCTCTGACAGGACTGTTTCTGTCCTACCTGTGTGTTTTAGGGTGGTCATTTTTCACAGAAGGTTTGAGACTGTTAATCATCTTTCACAAAGATTTGTTTAGACAGATAACTCCCTTACAACACTAGTCAAGCAGGCTGATTTTCATTTCTGAGTTAAAAAGAGTAAGACGATGACACTTCAGAGAACGTTTTCCTGTATTTTATTATTCTTATCAAAAACAACCATCAGACCAATGTTGGTATAAGCCATACCAGACCTGGGTTCAAACACTGTTTCAGGTATTTCAAATACTTTTCAAAGTAATTTCTAAACAAGTATTCAGATCACATTTATTAGAAAAAACAAGTTGTTGAATATTGGAATTGATTTGGGAATACTCATATACACTAACTCGAATACACTCCCATGCATTTATCCCAGATATATATAAAAAAAAAAAAATTTAAATAAATATTAGAAAATACTTTCAAATTAAATGTGGTCAACTATTTGGTTTTTACAAATAACCATTCAAATACTCAAATAAAATACTTGGTTTTTACAAATAACAAAACACATGTATTTGAACCCAGGTCTGAGCCATTCATCGCAAAACAATATTCTACAATGTTAAACACATATGTTGGACCCAAGCACTCAAAGATAAAAACACATACATAAACAATAAAATAACATATATAAACAATCAAATAAACACATTCAATAAAAATATATACAAATTAAAACTGTCAGTCATGACAGTCAGCAATTATAGATGATTAAACAGGTGTGTGTGCGTGTGTTTGTGTGCGTGTGCGTGCGTGCGTTTGTGTGCGTGTGTGTGTGCATGCGTGTGTGCGTGAAGCATTCTCGATGCTGACTCGGCTGTTTCCGTGGGAACCAGGCCCTGCTCATCTTGCTGTCACACGCAACTGAGTCCCGCCCTGTCAGCTTTAACTGACTACCGTGTGTGTGTGTGTATGTGTGTGTCAGCAGACGGTTCAGTTCAGTCTCAGGTAGAAGTCTCTTTCTCACTCTCCTTTCTTTAGTGTCTTTAGACCTCTAGCTAACTTCTGCCCATCCCTGTCTCCCTCTCTATCAGTCTGTTCAGACCTCTGTGCCTTCCCGTGGGTATAGGATGCTAGCTGAGCCCAAGCCAGGGTAGAAATGCCCATTGAACTGGCTGAGGATGGGGCTGCTGTAACCCAGGGAAGAGTGGGTGGGCGAGGAGGAGAGGCCAGGCGGAGGCGGCAGCTGGGAAGCCCACTCCGAAGCACCCGAGCTGGGGGAGTAACTACCAAAACCCCCAGGCTGTGTAGGCCTCTGGGTCCCATCCAGGGTAAGGGTTATGGGGAGGGCCCGGTTCAGCGAATCTCTTACGATCTCATTGGCTCCCCCTGACACCACTCCAGACATCTCAGACAGGAAGCTGCTCAAGCAAGGGGCGGGACCTGTGGTTGAAGGGGTGGGGATTCTCTCTGGCGTGGGAGACATGTCGATCCCGTGGTTGCTGGGGGGTTCGGGGCTCCGACCTGGCTCACCTGGCTCCGACCCCCCTGACCCCCCCTCTCCTCCAGACAGTGAATCAGACTTCCTCTTCCTCTTACGACGGAAGTTTCCGTTGTCAAACATCTTCTCACAGTTTGGGTCTAGTGTCCAGTAGTTACCCTTACCTGGAAGAGAGAGCGTGGGGGAAAGAGAGCGAGGGAGGGAAGGGGGGGGGGGGGGGAGTAGAGTAGAATGTGTTTGCGGTTGACACATGGATTATTGACTGCATCATCTACTATCATTACTAAACACAGTTCACCTACCGTTCCATCACAAGCCTATTACACACTCTAAAGGCACGCCTCAGTGGCTACCTAAAGTAAAGACACATGACAACTAAAGTAGACTTCTGACTTTTGACAAGGTTAGATTCAAAATGAATAATTCATCCATCAAATACTGTCATATCTTAGATTGATTTGTTATTTTGTGGGCTTAGGACTAAAATAAAACAAACACATAATGACTTCAGACTCTTACCAGGGTCGTCCTCATCTCTGGGGACCTTCTTAAAGCAGTCGTTGAGTGACAGGTTGTGCCTGATGGAGTTCTGCCAGCCAGCCTTGCTCTTGTTGTAGAAGGGGAAGTTATCGGCCACGTACTGGTAGATCTGACTCAAGGTCAGCCGCCGCTCCGGGGCGCCGTGGATCGCCATGGCGATGAGGGCGGAGTAGGAGTAGGGCGGGCGGACCAGCTTCATCAGGTCTTCCTGTGAGGGCAGAGAGAACCAGCCCAGCTCCCCCCCAGGGACACCTGCCCCGCCAGGCCCCAGGTAAGGCCTCTGCATCCCATAGTGCTGGGGAACGAAGGGTGGCCCGGGGTTTCCTGGGGGCCCAGTGGTGGCCAGGTATGGGGGAGCGTTGATGCCGGATCCGTTGAACCACAGGTAAGGATTAGGGGAGGAGGTGCTGTAGTCATAGGAGGTGGGGGTGGTGCGCTGGGGGCTGGGGAGCGATGGAGGAGGATAGTAGCAGTCACTGTACATGCTGAGTTCTGGAGGTTCCTGGCCCAGGCTGGGGAACTGGGGGCCACAGCAAGGAGGAGACTGATCCTGAGGTTCGAACGACGCCATGGTCAGTTAGTCTGTAGTCTCTCTCACCTCCTCCTGATGCTGCTGTGCGTCTGTCCTTGGGCTGTCCTTGTCGTCTCCTTGGGGACAGGTATGAATAGAGTCTTCAGTCCTTTCCTGGTGTCAGGATAACCTGAAAGTTATTTTTTAGCCTCTTTTTCAACTTGTGCTGTTCTGGTCCTTGGAAGGTGATGACTGTTTCAGTGTCTGAGTTATGCCCCTGGGGTTTCTCTCTCTCTCTCCCTCCGACTGTCTGTCTGTCTGTCTGTCTGTCTCTCTCTCTCTCTCTCTCTCTCTCTACTTGTTACCTGTTGACTATTTGCCCTTGCTCAATGTCAGCACTGTCACCTGTCCCACTCTTTTATCTGTGTCCCTGGCCACACCCATTTCTCCTGATTGGTTGTTTAGCCAAGTGAGGATTTTGACAGGAGTGTCATTTTTTTCAATCTGTCAGACAGTTCCTTAAGGCTCTCTCCCTCCACAGGAATTCCCACTCTTATTTATTTTTCATATATTTTTTAGGGGATAGATCAGCTTTAATACTGCCGATAGATTGTAGCTTCCATCAACATAATTGTCTGCATCATTTCCAATCCCCAACATATTTTTTTGCAAATATATACAGTACCAGTCGAAAGTTTGGATACACTCATTCCAGGGTTTTTCTTTATTTTTACTATTTTCTACATTGCATAAAAAAGACATTAAAGACATTAAAACTATGAAATACTACATTACTACATGATTCCATATGTGCTATTTCATAGTTTTGATATCTTCACTACTATTCTACAATGTAGAAAATAGTAAAAAATTGAGAAAAAAAACTTGAATGAGTAGGTGTTCTTAAACTTTTGACCTTTAGTGTACATTTCATGGACACAATGTATTTTACAATAGTTATCTTGTTGTTATTAGTCCCACCCTTCAGCTACCTTCAACCCCTCCCATCTATCTCTGAACACCATCCAGTCCCACCCTTCAGCTACCTTCAACCCCTCCCATCTATCTCTGAACACCATCCAGTCCCACACTTCAGCTACCTTCAACCCCTCCCATCTATCTCTGAACACCATCCAGTCCCACCCTTCAGCTACCTTCAACCCCTCCCATCTATCTCTGAACACCATCCAGTCCCACCCTTCAGCTACCTTCAACCCCTCCCATCTATCTCTGAACACCATCCAGTCCCACACTTCAGCTACCTTCAACCCCTCCCATCTATCTCTGAACACCATCCAGTCCCACCCTTCAGCTACCTTCAACCCCTCCCATCTATCTCTGAACACCATCCAGTCCCACCCTTCAGCTACCTTCAACCCCTCCCGTCTATCTCTGAACACCATCCAGTCCCACCCTTCAGCTACCTTCAACCCCTCCCATCTATCTCTGAACACCATCCAGTCCCACCCTTCAGCTACCTTCAACCCCTCCCATCTATCTCTGAACACCATCCAGTCCCACCCTTCAGCTACCTTCAACCCCTCCCATCTATCTCTGAACACCATCCAGTCCTACCCTTCAGCTACCTTCAACCCCTCCCATCTATCTCTGAACACCATCCAGTTGGATTTTTATTTTGCCATATATTTTTAACTGTGCTGTTTCACAAAAGTTCTGAACATATATACATTTTACAGACACAGTATATTTTTGACATGAGTTATCTTTTTGTTGAATTCCCACTCTTACTCGTAGTATGAATTGAATTACATTTGAATGGATTGTAAAAATACGATACAATTATATATACATTTCATGAAACATTTATGATTGCTGATAATAGGCCATACAATTTCCAAATGCCTGTTCTCTGAAAATAAATAGTAGGCTAGATTGCTATCATGGCCGCCGTTGCTGAAAAACATAATAAATAGGTCTTTCTTCCCTCCCTCAAATTCATCTGGTGTTGCCATAACTTTGTAGAAGTGGTTAGGTAGCCGTTATTTTTGGCAGCTCAGTCACAGATGAAAGGCTAGTGACTCAGTGGTAACTGTTACTTAGTTACAACTTGGCGCCTCCATCTGGAAAAATGTGATAGCACTAAGTAAAATGTGATCCAAAGTGGCAGCAGGGTAGCCTAGTGTTTAGAGTGTTGGACTAGTAACCGGAAGGTTGCAAGTTCAAATCCCAGAGCTGACAAGGTACAAATCTGTTGTTCTCCCCCTGAACAGGGCCGTCATTGAAAATAAGAATTTGTTCCTAACCGACTTGCCTAGTTAAATAAAGGTAAAATACTTATCTAATCTGACACGTGTCCCTCCTCCCATTCCTCACTTTACTTGTGGCGACCAGTCATTCTGGGCAGGTGGCTCAGCTTTCCTGTTTTGCATGTTATTTTGGCATTTTTTTAATTTATTTTTTATTTCACCATTATTTAACTAGGTAGGCTAGTTGAGAACAAGTTCTCATTTGCAACTGCGACCTGGCCAAGATAAAGCATAGCAGTGTGAACAGACAACACAGAGTTACACATGGAGTAAACAATTAACAAGTCAATAACACAGTAGAAAAAAAGGAGAGTCTATATACATTGTGTGCAAAAGGCATGAGGAGGTAGGCGAATAATTACAATTTTGCAGATTAACACTGGAGTGATAAGTGCAGGTAGAGATATTGGTGTGGAAAAGAGCAGAAAAGTAAATAAATAAAAACAGTATGGGGATGAGGTAGGTAAAAATGGGTGGGCTATTTACCGATAGACTATGTACAGCTGCAGCGATCGGTTAGCTGCTCAGATAGCAGATGTTTGAAGTTGGTGAGGGAGATCAAAGTCTCCAACTTCAGCGATTTTTGCAATTCGTTCCAGTCACAGGCAGCAGAGAACTGGAACGAAAGGCGGCCAAATGAGGTGTTGGCTTTAGGGATGATCAGTGAGATACACCTGCTGGAGCGCGTGTTACGGGTGGGTGTTGCCATCATGACCAGTGAACTGAGATAAGGCGGAGCTTTACCTAGCATGGACTTGTAAATGACCTGGCGACGAATATGTAGCGAGGGCCAGCCGACTAGAGCATACAGGTCGCAGTGGTGGGTGGTATAAGGTGCTTTAGTGACAAAACGGATGGCACTGTGATAAACTGCATCCAGTTTGCTGAGTAGAGTGTTGGAAGCAATTTTGTAGATGACATCGCCGAAGTCGAGGATCGGTAGGATAGTCAGTTTTACTAGGGTAAGTTTGGCGGCGTGAGTGAAGGAGGCTTTGTTGCGGAATAGAAAGCCGACTCTAGATTTGATTTTCGATTGGAGATGTTTGATATGAGTCTGGAAGGAGAGTTTACAGTCTAGCCAGACACCTAGGTACTTATAGATGTCCACATATTCAAGGTCGGAACCATCCAGGGTGGTGATGCTAGTCAGGCGTGCGAGTGCAGGCAGTGAACGGTTGAAAAGCATGCATTTGGTTTTACTAGCGTTTAAGAGCAGTTGGAGGCCACGGAAGGAGTGTTGTGTGGCATTGAAGCTCGTTTGGAGGTTAGATAGCACAGTGTCCAAGGACGGGCCGGAGGTATATAGAATGGTGTCATCTGCGTAGAGGTGGATCAGAGAATCGCCCGCAGCAAGAGCAACATCATTGATATATACAGAGAAAAGAGTCGGCCCGAGAATTGAACCTTGTGGCACCCCCATAGAGACTGCCAGAGGACCGGACAGCATGCCCTCAGATTTGACACACTGAACTCTGTCTGCAAAGTAGTTGGTGAACCAGGAAAGGCAGTCATCAGAAAAAACCGAGGCTACTGAGTCTGCTGATAAGAATATGGTGATTGACAGAGTCGAAAGCCTTGGCAAGGTCGATGAAGACGGCTGCACAGT
The DNA here is from genome assembly GCF_013265735.2 of Oncorhynchus mykiss. Lineage (NCBI taxonomy): Eukaryota > Metazoa > Chordata > Actinopteri > Salmoniformes > Salmonidae > Oncorhynchus > Oncorhynchus mykiss. The sequence continues at coordinate 13,888,596 of NC_050571.1, forward strand.
ACTGTCTTTTATCGATGGCGGATATGATATCGTTTAGTACCTTGAGCGTGGCTGAGGTGCACCCGTGACCGGCTCGGAAACCAGATTGCACAGCGGAGAAGGTACGGTGGGATTCGAGATGGTCAGTGACCTGTTTGTTGACTTGGCTTTCGAAGACCTTAGATAGGCAGGGCAGGATGGATATAGGTCTGTAACAGTTTGGGTCCAGGGTGTCTCCCCCTTTGAAGAGAGGGATGACTGCGGCAGCTTTCCAATCCTTGGGGATCTCAGACGATATGAAAGAGAGGTTGAACAGGCTGGTAATAGGGGTTGCGACAATGGCGGCGGATAGTTTCAGAAATAGAGGGTCCAGATTGTCAAGCCCAGCTGATTTGTACGGGTCCAGGTTTTGCAGCTCTTTCTGCTATCTGGATTTGGGTAAAGGAGAACCTGGAGAGGCTTGGGCGAGTAGCTGCGGGGGGGGGGGGGGGGGGCGGAGCTGTTGGCCGAGGTTGGAGTAGCCAGGCGGAAGGCATGGCCAGCCGTTGAGAAATGCTTGTTGAAGTTTTCGATAATCATGGATTTATCGGTGGTGACCGTGTTACCTAGCCTCAGTGCAGTGGGCAGCTGGGAGGAGGTGCTCTTGTTCTCGCCACAGGATGTTTTTGTGCTGGTCGAGGGCAGTCAGGTCTGGAGTGAACATAGGGCTATATCTGTTCTTAGTTCTGCATTTTTTGAACGGAGCATGCTTATCTAAAATGGTGAGGAAGTTACTTTTAAAGAATGACCAGGCATCCTCAACTGACGGGATGAGGTCAATGTCCTTCCAGGATACCCGAGCCAGGTCGATTAGAAAGGCCTGCTCACAGAAGTGTTTTAGGGAGCGTTTGACAGTGATGAGGGGTGGTCGTTTGACTGCGGCTCCGTAGCGGATACAGGCAATGAGGCAGTGATCGCTGAGATCCTGGTTGAAGACAGCGGAGGTGTATTTGGAGGGCCAGTTGGTCAGGATGACGTCTATGAGGGTGCCCTTGTTTACAGATTTAGGGTTGTACCTGGTGGGTTCCTTAATGATTTGTGTGAGATTGAGGGCATCTAGCTTAGATTGTAGGACTGCCGGGGTGTTAAGCATATCCCAGTTTAGGTCACCTAACAGAACAAACTCTGAAGCTAGATGGGGGGCGATCAATTCACAAATGGTGTCCAGGGCACAGCTGGGAGCTGAGGGGGGTCGGTAGCAGGCGGCAACAGTGAGAGACTTATTTCTGGAGAGAGTAATTTTTTTAATTAGTAGTTCGAACTGTTTGGGTATGGACCTGGAAAGTATGACATTACTTTGCAGGCTATCTCTGCAGTAGACTGCAACTCCTCCCCCTTTGGCAGTTCTATCTTGACGGAAAATGTTATAGTTGGGTATGGAAATCTCCGAATTTTTGGTGGCCTTCCTGAGCCAGGATTCAGACACGGCAAGGACATCAGGGTTAGCAGAGTGTGCTAAAGCAGTGAGTAAAACAAACTTAGGGAGGAGGCTTCTGATGTTGACATGCATGATACCAAGGTTTTTTCGATCACAGAAGTCAACAAATGAGGGTGCCTGGGGACATGCAGGGCCTGGGTTTACCTCCACATCACTCGCGGAACAGAGGAGGAGTAGTATGAGGGTGCGTCTAAAGGCTATCAAAACTGGTCGCCTAGAGCGTTGGGGACAGAGAATAAAAGGAGCAGATTTCTGGGCATGGTAGAATATATTCAGGGCATAATGCGCAGACAGGGGTATTGTGGGGTGCGGGTACAGCGGAGGTAAGCCCAGGCACTGGGTGATGATGAGAGAGATTGTATCTCTGGACATGCTGGTTGTAATGGGTGAGGTCACCGCATGTGTGGGAGGTGGGACAAAGGAGGTATCAGGGGTATGAAGAGTGGAACTAGGGGCTCTATTGTAAACTAAAACAATGATAACTAACCTGAACAACAGTATACCAGGCTTATTGACATTTGAGAGAGACATACAGCGAGGCATACAGTAATCACAGGTGTTGAATTGGGAGAGCTAGCTAAACAGTAGGTGAGACAACAACAGCTAATCAGCTAGCACAACAACAGCAGGTAAAATGGTGTTGACTAGGCAGGGAGGGTCGGATTAACTACACACAGAGCCTGAGTGCGGCTGGGGCCGACAGATAAAACATAAACAAGCAGAATGGAGTTCCGTGATTAATGGACAGTCCAGCATGCATCAGCTATGTAGCGAAGTGATCAGTGTCCAGGGGGCAGCAGTGGATGGGGCACGGAAGCTAGACTGGCGAGTATTATCCAGGTTAAAAAAACTGTCTGGCTGTGCAGAAGGTAAAGCCGCTAGCAGTGGCTAAAAATGACTAAATAGCTTGTAGCTAGTTAGCTGGTTAGCATATGGAGGTTCTTGAATGTGTTCTAAAAATAAAAAATAATAGCGATTCCGTATCACATTGGGTGAGGCAGGTTATCGGAAGGTATAATCGAATTAAAAATCGAAAAGAGATTGAAAGTAAATATGGGTCCAGTGAGTGGTTGGGACGCGGCGATTCAGACAGTTAGCAGGCCTGTGCTAACAGGCTAACAGTTAGTAGGCCGGGGCTAAACAAGGTAGAAGTTAGTGGACCGGGGCTAAACAAGCTAGCAGTTAGCAGGCAGAATTAGCAAGCAAGCAGATAGCAAGGGCTAGAAAGTTAGTCTTTGGGGAACGTCGCGATGGGGTGAGTCTGTTTATGCCTCTTCATGCGGTGACATCGATAGACTGGTCGTGGGCCTGGATATTGTAGCCCAGGAGTATGCTTCGGTGGTAGCACAGGAGCTCTGGCCGGGCTAGCTTCAAGCTAAGTGGATGGAAACGCTAGCCAGGAGTAATCATCCGGGGTTGTGGTTAGCTAGTTAGCTAGTTGTGAAGATCCAGCTGAAAATGTTTCGTTTGCGGTGAGAATCCGGTGGGAATCCGAGGATAAAAATAATAGGTCCGTTATGCTCTGGTTAGAGTCGCGTTGTTCGAACTGGCGAGAGCTTTCCGAGCTAAAGGTTAGCTGATGACCAGTTAGCTGATGACCAGTTAGCCTATGACCGCTAGCAATGGTTTGCTGGTAGTTAGCTGGCTAGCTTCAGTTGAGGGGTTCCGAATCCGAAGTAAATATAAATACTTTAGAAAAAAAAAAGCATATCCGCGCTACATTGGGTGAGGCGGGTTGCAGGAGAGTATTTAGAAGTTGAGGTTTAGCAAAATGTTTTAAAAGATATGCGAAGAAAAATGTAAAAAAACGACATATACGATAAAACGATATATACAAGGGACACGACAAGACGTCTGACTGCTACGTCATCTTGGACGAAGACATGTCACATATCAATTTGCAAAATATGTCAAAATTATATTAATCATTGAGTTAATAAAGATGCATACAAACATGGTCTCTTTTTTCTTGAGTAAGGTAGCTCCAAAGTGCAGGTGTTTCAGCCTAGCTCAATGCTTTCTGTGGTGGTGGGGCAAGCCAGCAGAAAATACGGAGCGTAGCGCTGTGATTGACTCAGTGTTCTGTCACTCATGGGGACACTATGTCACCGCCAAGTCTAAGGGTAGAGCTAGAAAATTCAAGCCCCTTGGGTGCTGCCATAGACTTACATTAGATGTGCCCATCCAAGAAGAGTCAAGGTCATTGGCCACAAATAAAATGCCGTCAAATCACATTTTATCTACAGTAGCGGTGAGTCATCATCATGAATCAAGTCAACAATCTACTGGCAAATCCGTTTTAATCCTTGTTAAATGAAGAGAAATAATGAAGAGAAATTATAGATAAAACGTATCGGTGCTCATCGGCCGTTGGACATAAACATTACACAACAAGTTGGAAATCGCAAATTCAACAATGAGTGGTTTGGAAGGAATCAGTGGCTAACTGCAAGCATTGCAAAGCAATCATTAGCCTTCTATTCAGTTGAGTGGCTGTATGGTCCCAACTCTAAAACACGAGGGTCTCTTTTCTGAGTTTAAAATGATAAACATTTAACATTGGCCATGCTGTCAATGAGACATGATTTTGCCATGCAAAAAACAACTGTTAACTTGGAACTGCAAAATCGGACTTTAGTGAGTTCAAGACAACTGGGAACTCAGTAAAAACAAGCTACGACTGGGAAAATACGTTTTGAACTTTCATCCAACTCAGAATTATAAATTCAGAACTCGGGCCTCTTTCTAGAGCTGAAGATCACTGACGTCATCAGGATTCAACCTTTTTTCCTGAGTTCCCAGTTGTATTGAAAGCACCATAAATACAGAGAATGCCAGACTTTGATGACAAAGTTTGATGACAAAATCTTCCCACGAAGGACCACCGCTCCACCTTCCTGTTCAAGTGAGCACAGCACAACAAGTTGAGTCCCAAAAATGTATTGTATGCTGCTGCATAAATTATGTAATATGCCAAGGAGATATGTAACCTGTAGCGAAGAAAGTAATACTAAGTGTATGTTGTGTAGTAAGCTGTTTGTAGCCCATGTGTCTCACGCTAATAATTGTGTCTATTTTCACATCTTAGTTTCACCTAAAGTTCTCACTTGGTGGGGCACATGTAGCCTATAACCTATTTTGAGAAATGTAATCATCAAATATTGTAAGAGCTTTCATTGTCTGCTTATATGCCCCCTTTATTTATCCTACAGTTTTGACTTGGTGTACAGGGAGAACACTGTAAGAAATGCCCATCTTCTGAATTCTGTTGCTGTACATTTCAAAAGTGCTGAACAAATAGTTATATTGACTACATCCGTCTTAATCGAAATTACGGATTGCCTCTTATCCGCTTGTTGTCTCCGTATGCCATAGTTTGCACATCTCAATTGTCAGTAGAAGCCACATTTGTTTTTAGCAAGTCAGCCATATCAGCTATGTTTTTTTAAAGTGAGAAAATTAGGCTGAATGAACTGTTTCGCTGCCAGACTAGGCTCCGCTGATATCCAGGTATAGCATTGGTAAGGTTTTGGGAATGCTGTTGGGACAGCCTTCTGTTCCTAGGCCGCCATTGAAAATAAGAATTTGTTCTTAACTGACTTGCCTAGTTAAATAAATGTAAAATTTAAAAATGTAGGCCCTAACAGTTTGTAGGCACCGTTTGTCACCATTATAGTGCTATTAATGTATTGTTTAGTGTTGTGTAGTGGCTTTGCTGGCATGCATCCCACTGTTATCTTTTTTTCCCCCCATCAAGATTGACATGCTAAAATCGCCACTGGCTACGTCACTGTGCAACAAGAACGAAAATATGAAATTGCAAAGACGTATGCATTAATGTATCAAATCTCAAGCATGCGTTTTGTGAATTTAAAACAATGTTTCCATCTTCCATACAAGCTACATCGTTTCCCGTGGCACGAGGCAGCAGGTTTGCAGTGCGCGAGGGCATACAGAGACGCACCACGCGCAATTTCTCTAACCAACATCCAATATAAGAGGAATAGACCGCTAGATCCGGTCGGATAACGTTAGAGCTTATCGTAAGTACTTAGTTTACTTGTAAATATTTATAAATAAGAAGGTGCCTATTTAATTGAAGTACTCTAAAGTTGGTTATTGTATCCAAGCTTGACAAGCTCACTGACTACCATTTGTTTTCTTTGGATTCATTTTTGCGATGGTTAGCCTGGCCAGCCAACTGGACTAATTTTATCTAGTTGCTAAGCTACCCATGTCAATCAAAGTCATCAAGTTGAAGTTTATACATTTAAGCTTAAGCACGTCCTTGCATTTGATCTACCTAGCTGTTTATCCATTATGCTTATGTTACGTCCATGAAACATGTTCAGTGTGCTTAAGTTTCTGGTTGGTTTTGGTAGGCTATTCATTTGGGAATCGAATCTTCATATTGCGCGTTTAAAGATGGCCTATTCTCCGGCCATCAAAAGGACAGTGAAGAAAAGATGATGGAGTTGAACAAGGGTTTAGTGATATGATTTAGTTTAGTTAATGATTGAAGACGTAGAACATCTACCAGGTATGTTGTCTCATTATGGTAATCTCTACCATGTGAATGTTGTAGGCGGTGTTCTAATATTTTTATGTCTAAGTTTTCTGTATGATGATGTAGGTAGCTGTAGCTGTGTTTTTCAGAAACGATTAAGCAAAATCTTTAGTTGCGGAACTATTTTTTTAAATATTTTTTTTACGGGTCTTTACTTTTACCCTAACACCCTATCGCCTAATTATCCATGTACTACCCACTCTTTAACGTTCCATTTTTAAAACTTGATGGGTGTGTTATTCATTATAAATTCTGCATTGTGCTTTAAATCATACTCTGTATGGCCCACTTCTGACACTGACAGCCCTGTCCCCATTGTCTCCCTTGTGGTTTCCCAGTGCAGCTGGCATGGATGGCCCACTTCTGACACTGACAGCCCTGTCCCCATTGTCTCCCTTGTGGTTTCCCAGTGCAGCTGGCATGGATGGCCCACTTCTGACACTGACAGCCCTGTCCCCATTGTCTCCCTTGTGGTTTCCCAGTGCAGCTGGCATGGATGGCCAATGACATGAAGATGCAGTGGACCAGTCCTGATCTGGGGGACTCCCTACGGAGGCTTCAGGAAGAGTTCCTCCGCTGCAGGGCTGTCATCTGTGGCTTCCCTGGGGAACAGGAGCCGAACCGGAGACAGGGACTGGGAAAGGACCAGGGGATGGGGAAGTGGATGGAGGAGTGACCTAGACCAGGGGATGGATACCACCTCCTCCCCAATTCACCAGGAATGTCTGCTGTTCTGAAATGGACCTGAATCCAAAGCTAGTAGCCCATGCTCTGTATGCTTGTCTACAACGTTGTTGCAGTTGTATGTACAGTAGGCTACAGTCTCATATCTGCAGCTGCAGTCTCTTTCTCTCTGACAGAAGAGGAAACCACTGGAGATAGGTGATAGAGATAGATGTCTCCTGTCCCATACTGCATGCTGTCTAAACTGAGCAGCAGGCTGTTGTATGGTGCTGTTGTATACAGATTGTGGTTGTGTGTTAAGTACCTGTTATAGAATGTGTATGATACGTCTCTGGACAGGGTGTTCAAGGCACTATAGTGTTGTTGTGATTGTGATTAATTTGTGGTTTGCCTGTTTGTCAAATCTTTTATTAAAAAGCTTGAATAAGAATGTTGACCATTGGCATGTTTATTGGGATGCCAAATGCATTTGGTAGAATGTGCATACACATGTTGGCCTTCTATATCTTGATAGTCATATCCCAGTCATACCCCCAGCAGTCATGGTACTGTACACTTTATACTTCACAGTTTGAATTGTTCAGAGTATTAGGCCTACGTCAATGAATATGAGATATGAATATACCAGACTACTGTATGGATTTCTATGTGAATCAGTGGCCATGCAGGTTGACATGACATAGCTGTACTGACTCAATGCAATTTAGTTGACTGTCTGTGGTGTTTCAGATGGAGAAAAGAGAGAGAAGCACAGAACAGGGTGACTCTACTGATCTGGACCACATTCTGAAGGAGCTGGACTCCATGTCTGAGTGTCTGGACAGACTGGCATGTATGTACTATATCTCTGTTGGGCTCTGGTCAACAGTAGTGCAGTATGGGTATAGGGTGTCATTTGGCACTCACTCAGCATTCTAATGTGTAGAATCTATGCAAATCTAGTGATGTAACTGTTGCGTTACCTCTGAAATGTGATCTTCCTCCTACGCATGCAAATAGGATTTCGACCCGCCGGCCAACGAACCGCTGTGCAATTCAGCCATGATGTTCAGATGTTCAACGTCTCACAATTTGCCATGTGGTTTATCGATGGCCTTTGGATAGGGTAGGCCTCCAGTTGATGTGTTAGATATGTGTGTAGGTTATTACAGCCAGGCTCATTATGAGATGATTTGATGTGAAGATATGAAGCTGTGTCTTGTCTCTGCCAAGGGAGATGGTTAGTGGGCAAATAAGCATTCAGCACTACAACAGTCAGGTTGTGTCCTAAATGGCACCCTATTCCCTACATACAGTAGTTCAATGCTTGTTGACATATGGACCCTGGTCAGAAGTAGTGCAGTTGAAAGTGAATAGGGTGCCATTTGGGACTCACAGGTCTGGTTGTAGTAATCCTTCCCATCATGCTGCGATGTCTGACGAGACATGCACTAAGTTGACAGTGCCTTTAAACAGCTTGGAACATTCCCGAAAATTATGTCATGGCTTTAGAAGCTTCTGATAGGCTAATTGACATAATTTGAGTCAACTGGAGGTGTACCTGTGTATGTATTTCAAGGCCTACCTTCAAACTCAGTGCCCCTTTGCATGACATCATGGGAAAATCAAAAGAAATCAGCCAAGACCTCAGGAAAATAATTGTAGACCTCCACAGGTCTGGTTCATCCTTGGGAGCAATTTCCAAACACCTGAAGGTGCCATGTTCATCTGTACAAACAGTAGTACGCAAGTATAAACACCATGGGACCACGTAGCCATCATACCGCTCAGGAAGGAGACATGTTCTGTCTCCTAGAGATGAACGTACTTTGGTGTGAAAAGTGCAAATCAATCCCAGAACAACAGCAAAAGACCTTGTGAAGATGCTGGAGGAAACAGGTACAAAAGTATCTCTTTCCAAAGTAAAACGAGTCCTATATCGACATAACCTGAAAGGCCGCTCAGCAAGGAGAAGCCACTGCTCCAAAACAGCCTTAAAAAAGCCAGACTAGGGTTTGCAACTGCACATGGGGACAAAGATTATACTTTTTGGAGAAATGTCCTCTGGTCTGATGAAAGAAAAATAGAACTGTTTGGCCATAATGACCGTCATAATATTTGAAGGAAAAAGGGGGAGGCTTGCAAGCCGAAGAACACAATCCTAACCGTGAAGCACGGGGGTGGCAGCATCATGTTGTGTGGGTGCTTTGCTACAGGAGGGACTGGTGCACTTCAAAAATTAGATGGCATCATGAGGGAGAACATTTTTGTGGATATATTGAAGCAACATCTAAAGACATCAGTCAGGAAGTTAAAGCTTGGTCGCAAATGGGTCTTCCAAATGGACAATGACCCCAAGCTTATTTCCAAAGTTGTGGCAAAATGGCTTAAGGACAACAAAGTCAAGGTATTGGAGTGGCCTTCACAAAGCCCTGACCTCAACCCTATAGAAAATGTGTGGGCAGAACTGAAAAGGTGTGTGCGAGCAAAGAGGCCTACAAACCTGATTCAGTTACACCAGCTCTGTCAGGAGGAATGGGCCAATATTCACCCAACTTATTGTGGGAAGCTTGTCGAAGGCTACCCGAAACATTTGACCCAAGTTAAACAATTTAAAGGCAATGCTACCAAATACTAATTGAGTGTATGTAAACTTCTGACCCACTGGGAATGTGATGAAAGAAATAAAAGCTTAAATAAATCATTCTCTCTACTATTATTCTGACATTTCACATTCTTAAAATAAAGTGGTGATCCTAACTGACCTAAGACATGGAGTTTTTACTAGGATTAAATGTCAGGAATTGTGAAAAACTGAGTTTAAATGTATTTGGCTAAGGTGTATGTAAACTTCCGACTTCAACTGTATATATACAGTATGTTCCTGGGACACAACAATAATATGACATCTTAATCTGAGACATTAACATTATTTTAACATCTGTATCTTATTATAAATAATGATCTGGCAGACATTTCCCCTCTTGATTTTCTTGTGCTGTTTCTTGTTTGTTACCTATAAGAAAAAAATCATTCAGCTCTCCTTTCATATCTCATATACCCCGGTCAACAGCACTGCACCCCCGACAGCAACTCGCCCAAGCCTTCCCCATTTCTCCTTCTCCCAAATCCAGTCAGCTGATTTTCTGAAAGAGCTGCAAAATCTGGACCCCTACAAATCAGCCGGGCTAGACAATCTGGACCCTTTCATTCTAAAATTATCTGCCGAAATTGTTGCCACCCCTATTACTAGCCTGTTCAACCTCTCTTTCGTGTCGTCTGAGATTCCCAAAGATTGGAAGCAGCTGCGGTCATCCCCCTCTTCAAAGGGGGAGACACTCTTGACCCAAACTGCTACAGACCTATATCTATCCTTCCCTGTCTTTCTAAGGTCTTCGAAAGCCAAGTCAACAAACAGATTACCGACCATTTCGAATCTCACCATACCCTCTCTGCTATGCAATCTGGCTTCAGAGCTGGTCATGGGTGCACCTCAGCCGCGCTCAAGGTCCTAAACGATATCTTAACCTCCATCGATAAGAAACATTACTTTGCAGCCGTATTCATTGATCTGGCCAAGGCTTTCGACTCTGTCAATCACCACATCCTCTTCGGCAGACTTGACAGCCTTGGTTTCTCAAATAATTGCCTCGCCTGGTTCACCAACTACTTCTCTGATAGAGTTCAGTGTGTCAAATCGGAGGGTCTGTTGTCCGGACCTCTGGCAGTCTCTATGGGGGTGCAACAGGGTTCAATTCTTGGACCGACTCTCTTCACTGTATACATCAATGATGTCGCTCTTGCTGCTATTGAGTCTCTGATCCACCTCTACGCAGACGACACCATTCTGTATACTTCTGGCCCTTCTTTGGACACTGTGTTAACAACCCTCCAGGCAAGCTTCAATGCCATACAACTCTCCTTCTGTGCCCTCCAATTGCTCTTAAATATAAGTAAAACTAAATGCATGCTCTTCAACAGATCGCTGCCTGCACCTGCCCGCCTGTCCAACATCACTACTCTGGACGGCTCTGACTTAGAATAAGTGGACAACTACAAATACCTAGGTGTCTGGTTAGACTGTAAACTCTCCTTCCAGACCCACATCAAACATCTCCAATCCAAAGTTAAATCTAGAATTGGCATCCTATTTCACAACAAAGCATCCTTTACTCATGCTGCCAAACATACCCTTGTAAAACTGACCATCCTACCAATCCTCGACTTTGGCGATGTCATTTACAAAATAGCCTCCAATACCCTACTCAACAAATTGGATGCAGTCTATCACAGTGACATCCGTTTTGTCACAAAAGCCCCATATACTACCCACCATTGCGACCTGTACGCTCTCGTTGGCTGGCCCTCGCTTCATACTCGTTGCCAAACCCACTGGCTCCATGTTAGCTACAAGACCCTGCTAGGTAAAGTCCCCCCTCTCTCAGCTTGCTGGTAACCATAGCATCACCCACCTGTAGCACGCGCTCCAGCAGGTATATCTCTCTGGTCACCCCCAAAACCAATTCTTTCTTTGGCCTACTCTGCTTCCAGTTCTCTGCTGCCAATGACTGGAACGAACTACAAAAATCTATGAAACTGGAAACACTTATCTCCCTCACTAGCTTTAAGCACCAACTGTCAGAGCAGCTCACAGATTACTGCACCTGTACATAGCCCATCTGTAATTTAGCCCAAACAACTACCTCTTTCCCTACTGTATTTTATTTATTTATTTTGCTCCTTTGCACCCCATTATTTTTATTTCTACTTTGCACATTCTTCCACTGCAAATCTACCATTCCAGTGTTTTACTTGCTATATTGTATTTACTTTGCCACCATGGCTTTTTTTTGCCTTTACCTCCCTTATCTTACCTCATTTGCTCACATCGTATATAGACTTGTTTCTACTGTATAATTGACTGTATGTTTGTTTTACTCCATGTGTTGTTGTATGTGTCGAACTGCTTTGCTTTATCTTGGCCAGGTCGCAATTGTAAATGAGAACTTGTTCTCAACTTGCCTACCTGGTTAAATAAAGGTTAAATAAAAAAAATAAAAAAAAATATTGGATTTGGTTTTGTACAGGAACATATTTGATTTTCTTCTTCTGTTGTGTCTCATAGTGCGGACCCAGCTGAGACAGTGTGACCTGATCGTGTGCTTCAGCCACCCAGACAAGATGGCCTCTCTGAACAGAGTGGAACAGGGGGTGACCTGGCCCAAGACTGGACCTCAAGCTTAGGAGTGAGGGAGGAGAGGAGGAGGAGAGGATGAAGATGGTGGGGTAAAGGAAAATAAGATATAGAGGAGGAGGAGGAAGAAGAGGAGATTAAAGACGAGGAGGTAAAAGAGGAGGACGAGGGGGAAGAGGAGGGAGAAGAAGAGGAAATGGAGGAAGAAGAGGAGAAGGGGAGGAAGAAGGAGAAGATGGAGGTGAAGGAGGAGAAGATTAAGAGAAGAGAAGAAAACATATGTATGTAGTTAGTCAAATCAAATCGTATTGGAAACATACACATTGTTAGCAGATGTTAATACGAGTATTGTGAAATGCTTGAGCTTCTAGTTCCGACTATACAGTAAAATCTAAGAAGTAACCTAACAAATTTACAACAACTACCTAATACACACAAATGTAAAGGGATGAATGAGAATATGTACATATAAATATATGGATGAGCGATAGCCGTGCGGCATAGGCAAGATGCAGTAGATAGTGTAGAATACAGTATATACATATGAAATGAGTAATGTAGGATATGTAAACATTATTAAAGTGCCGTTATTTAAAGTGACTAGTGATGCCTTTATTAAATCCATTTATTAGTGGCCAGAGATTTGAGTCTGTATGTAGGCAGCAGCCTCTCTATGTTAGTGATGGCTGTTTAACAGTCTGATGGCCTTGAGATAGAAGCTGTTTTTCAGTCTCTCGGTCCCAGCTTTGATGCACCTGTACTGACCTCGCCTTCTGGATTGTAGCGGGGTGAACAGGCAGTGGCTCGGGTGGTTGTTGTCCTTGATGATCTTTTTGGGCTTCATGTGACATCGGGTCCTGTAGGTGTCCTGGAGGGCAGGTAGTTTGCCCCTGGTGATGCGTTGTGCAGACCGCACCATCTGGAGAGCCTTGCGGTTGAGGACGGTGCAATTGCCATACTAGGCAGTGATACAGCCAGACAGGATGGTCTCGATTGTGCATCTGTAAAGGTTTGTGAGTGTTTTAGATGACAAGGCACATTTCTTCAGCCTCCTGAGGTTGAAGAGGCGCTGTGGCGCTTTCTTCACCACACTGTCTGTGGCTATCTGTTCAATAACATAAGTTCAAATCCCACCTGAGGCTATCTGTTCAGTAACATAGGTTCAAATCCCACCTGAGGCTATCTGTTCAGTAACATAGGTTCAAATCCCACCTGAGGCTATCTGTTCAGTAACATAGGTTCAAATCCCACCTGAGGCTATCTGTTCAGTAACATAGGTTCAAATCCCACCTGAGGCTATTTGTTCAGTAACATAGGTTCAGATCCCACCTGAGGCTATCTGTTCAGTAACATAGGTTCAAATCCCACCTGAGGCTATCTGTTCAGTAACATAGGTTCAAATCCCACCTGAGGCTCTCTGTTCAGTAACATAGGTTCAAATCCCACTTGATTGAAGACAACCTTTATCTTTTCCCACTGCCATTCTCTCATCATCTGTTAAATAACATCATGAAATACCTTAAATATATTTTCAAAAATAAGCGTAGGACTCTAGCTTAAAGGTGAACTCCTTGACAGAGCAGAGAGAGGAGGCTGTTTGTTCACCTCGCTACCCATGAGACCGGTGCCCAGGTGGTATGTGTTGCCTTGGTGACGTATCTGGATGTTGTAGACCTTGCCATGGTTCAGCACCATGAGGGTGTAGGGCTGCTCAGAAGAGCCCTTGGAACTGTCCCTCACCAGAAACGCTGCATCCTGAAACACACGCAGCTACATTGATACAAACTGTGTGTGCGTCTGAGGAGGCTGGTGGGAAGAGCTATAGGAGGAGGGGGTCATTGTTAAGACTTTTATGCAAAGGCATATTACGCAAAACATGGAAACCACATGTTTGAATCTGTTCCATATATTCCAGACATTACAATGAGCCTGACCTCTCATAGCTCCTCCCACCGGCAGCATCTGGTGTGTGTGTGTGTGTGTGTGTGTGTGTGTGTGTGTGTGTGTGTGTGTGTGTGTGTATGTGTGTGTGTGCATGCGTGCGTGCGTGTGAACATATGTATCAGTGAGGACCACCAGGGGTGGGGAGAACTACATAGAAAGCATATAAAATTGTGAATTATAGGATCTTCATGAGTTTTTTATTGTGGCCACACACAAACCCTGGTGGTGCGTGGCCATGAACCTAGCAAG